>NW_027520056.1:0-300000 GCF_051989625.1 Stigmatopora argus
CAAAACTTTCTGCGGGCTTTCAATGCACTATTCCTGGGTTGATTTTAAACATTTTCGACCATTTTTGACATTTTCCCAAATTTACCGATCTTTTCCAAAACTTTCTGCGGGCTTTCAATGCACTATTCCTGGGTTGATTTTAAACATTTTCGACCATTTTTGACATTTTCCCAAATTTACCGATCTTTTCCAAAACTTTCTGCGGGCTTTCAATGCACTATTCCTGGGTTGATTTTAAACATTTTTGACCATTTTTGACATTTTCCCAAATTTACCGATCTTTTCCAAAACTTTCTGCGGGCTTTCAATGCACTATTCCTGGGTTGATTTTAAACATTTTCGACCATTTTTGACATTTTCCCAAATTTACCGATCTTTTCCAAAACTTTCTGCGGGCTTTCAATGCACTATTCCTGGGTTGATTTTAAACATTTTTGACCATTTTTGACATTTTCCCAAATTTACCGATCTTTTCCAAAACTTTCTGCGGGCTTTCAATGCACTATTTCTGGGTTGATTTTAAACATTTTCGACCATTTTTAACATTTTTCCAACTTTTTCCACATGTTCCAATGTACGCACTGGGCCGCTATGGAACCCGCAGAACTCTGCCACACTGTGGACATTTTTTTTTTACTGCAATTAGGGTCAAATTGCCGGGTCAAAAGTGTCATTTCTTCGGGTAAATCACCCTCCTGGGCCCGGTTTTAATGTTTAAAAAGGTCAAATATTTGTATTAAATATATAATATTTGTATTTGATCGATGAGTGCTGATTTAAAACCAATTTTAGTGCATTTTGGGCACTTTTGAGAATGGTCGTATGTCGTCGTATTTGGTCGCGCCGACGTTTATGGCTGTCTTTTACCCAGGAAAATCACCTCCAGTGCCCGATATTCATGTCTGCACTTTGCCTGGGTTGACCCCAACCCAACCCCTAACTCTAACCCAAACCCAAACACATCTGTGGAGCCCTGTACGCCGCCTAGAGCTAAATAACGTTTTAAAAATTAAAAAAAAAAAAAAAAAAATTCTACCCCTGGTAGACCCAAAAAAAATTTCTAGCGCTGGTAGACCCAGAAAAAATTTCTGCGGTCTTTCGATGCACTATTCCTGGGTTAATTTTAAACATTTTCGACCATTTTTGACATTTTCCCAAATTTACCGATCTTTTCCAAAACTTTTTGCGGGCTTTCAATGCACTATTCCTGGGTTGATTTTAAACATTTTCGACCATTTTTGACATTTTCCCAAATTTACCGATCTTTTCCAAAACTTTCTGCGGGCTTTCAATGCACTATTCCTGGGTTGATTTTAAACATTTTTGACCATTTTTGACATTTTCCCAAATTTACCGATCTTTTCCAAAACTTTCTGCGGGCTTTCAATGCACTATTCCTGGGTTGATTTTAAACATTTTCGACCATTTTTGACATTTTCCCAAATTTACCGATCTTTTCCAAAACTTTCTGCGGGCTTTCAATGCACTATTCCTGGGTTGATTTTAAACATTTTCGACCATTTTTGACATTTTCCCAAATTTACCGATCTTTTCCAAAACTTTCTGCGGGCTTTCAATGCACTATTCCTGGGTTGATTTTAAACATTTTCGACCATTTTTGACATTTTCCCAAATTTACCGATCTTTTCCAAAACTTTCTGCGGGCTTTCAATGCACTATTTCTGGGTTGATTTTAACCATTTTCGACCATTTTTAACATTTTTCCAACTTTTTCCACATGTTCCAATGTACGCACTGGGCCGCTATGGAACCCGCAGAACTCTGCCACACTGTGGACATTTTTTTTACTGCAATTAGGGTCAAATTGCCGGGTCAAAAGTGTCATTTCTTCGGGTAAATCACCCTCCTGGGCCCGGTTTTAATGTTTAAAAAGGTCAAATATTTGTATTAAATATATAATATTTGTATTTGATCGATGAGTGCTGATTTAAAACCAATTTTAGTGCATTTTGGGCACTTTTGAGAATGGTCGTATGTCGTCGTATTTGGTCGCGCCGACGTTTATGGCTGTCTTTTACCCAGGAAAATCACCTCCAGTGCCCGATATTCATGTCTGCACTTTGCCTGGGTTGACCCCAACCCAACCCCTAACTCTAACCCAAACCCAAACCCAAACCCATCTGTGGAGCCCTGTACGCCGCCTAGAGCTAAATAACGTTTTAAAAATTAAAAAAAAAAAAAAAAAAATTTCTACCCCTGGTAGACCCAAAAAAAATTTCTAGCGCTGGTAGACCCAGAAAAAAATTCTGCGGCCTTTCAATGCACTATTCCTGGGTTGATTTTAAACATTTTCGACCATTTTTGACATTTTCCCAAATTTACCGATCTTTTCCAAAACTTTCTGCGGGCTTTCAATGCACTATTCCTGGGTTGATTTTAAACATTTTCGACCATTTTTGACATTTTCCCAAATTTACCGATCTTTTCCAAAACTTTCTGCGGGCTTTCAATGCACTATTCCTGGGTTGATTTTAAACATTTTTGACCATTTTTGACATTTTCCCAAATTTACCGATCTTTTCCAAAACTTTCTGCGGGCTTTCAATGCACTATTCCTGGGTTGATTTTAAACATTTTCGACCATTTTTGACATTTTCCCAAATTTACCGATCTTTTCCAAAACTTTCTGCGGGCTTTCAATGCACTATTCCTGGGTTGATTTTAAACATTTTGGACCATTTTTGACATTTTCCCAAATTTACCGATCTTTTCCAAAACTTTCTGCGGGCTTTCAATGCACTATTTCTGGGTTGATTTTAACCATTTTCGACCATTTTTAACATTTTTCCAACTTTTTCCACATGTTCCAATGTACGCACTGGGCCGCTATGGAACCCGCAGAACTCTGCCACACTGTGGACATTTTTTTTTACTGCAATTAGGGTCAAATTGCCGGGTCAAAAGTGTCATTTCTTCGGGTAAATCACCCTCCTGGGCCCGGTTTTAATGTTTAAAAAGGTCAAATATTTGTATTAAATATATAATATTTGTATTTGATCGATGAGTGCTGATTTAAAACCAATTTTAGTGCATTTTGGGCACTTTTGAGAATGGTCGTATGTCGTCGTATTTGGTCGCGCCGACGTTTATGGCTGTCTTTTACCCAGGAAAATCACCTCCAGTGCCCGATATTCATGTCTGCACTTTGCCTGGGTTGACCCCAACCCAACCCCTAACTCTAACCCAAACCCAAACACATCTGTGGAGCCCTGTACGCCGCCTAGAGCTAAATAACGTTTTAAAAATTAAAAAAATAAAATAAAAAATTCTACCCCTGGTAGACCCAAAAAAAATTTCTAGCGCTGGTAGACCCAGAAAAAATTTCTGCGGTCTTTCGATGCACTATTCCTGGGTTAATTTTAAACATTTTCGACCATTTTTGACATTTTCCCAAATTTACCGATCTTTTCCAAAACTTTCTGCGGGCTTTCAATGCACTATTCCTGGGTTGATTTTAAACATTTTCGACCATTTTTGACATTTTCCCAAATTTACCGATCTTTTCCAAAACTTTCTGCGGGCTTTCAATGCACTATTCCTGGGTTGATTTTAAACATTTTTGACCATTTTTGACATTTTCCCAAATTTACCGATCTTTTCCAAAACTTTCTGCGGGCTTTCAATGCACTATTCCTGGGTTGATTTTAAACATTTTCGACCATTTTTGACATTTTCCCAAATTTACCGATCTTTTCCAAAACTTTCTGCGGGCTTTCAATGCACTATTCCTGGGTTGATTTTAAACATTTTCGACCATTTTTGACATTTTCCCAAATTTACCGATCTTTTCCAAAACTTTCTGCGGGCTTTCAATGCACTATTTCTGGGTTGATTTTAACCATTTTCGACCATTTTTAACATTTTTCCAACTTTTTCCACATGTTCCAATGTACGCACTGGGCCGCTATGGAACCCGCAGAACTCTGCCACACTGTGGACATTTTTTTTTACTGCAATTAGGGTCAAATTGCCGGGTCAAAAGTGTCATTTCTTCGGGTAAATCACCCTCCTGGGCCCGGTTTTAATGTTTAAAAAGGTCAAATATTTGTATTAAATATATAATATTTGTATTTGATCGATGAGTGCTGATTTAAAACCAATTTTAGTGCATTTTGGGCACTTTTGAGAATGGTCGTATGTCGTCGTATTTGGTCGCGCCGACGTTTATGGCTGTCTTTTACCCAGGAAAATCACCTCCAGTGCCCGATATTCATGTCTGCACTTTGCCTGGGTTGACCCCAACCCAACCCCTAACTCTAACCCAAACCCAAACACATCTGTGGAGCCCTGTACGCCGCCTAGAGCTAAATAACGTTTTAAAAATTAAAAAAAAAAAAAAAAAAATTCTACCCCTGGTAGACCCAAAAAAAATTTCTAGCGCTGGTAGACCCAGAAAAAATTTCTGCGGTCTTTCGATGCACTATTCCTGGGTTAATTTTAAACATTTTCGACCATTTTTGACATTTTCCCAAATTTACCGATCTTTTCCAAAACTTTCTGCGGGCTTTCAATGCACTATTCCTGGGTTGATTTTAAACATTTTCGACCATTTTTGACATTTTCCCAAATTTACCGATCTTTTCCAAAACTTTCTGCGGGCTTTCAATGCACTATTCCTGGGTTGATTTTAAACATTTTTGACCATTTTTGACATTTTCCCAAATTTACCGATCTTTTCCAAAACTTTCTGCGGGCTTTCAATGCACTATTCCTGGGTTGATTTTAAACATTTTCGACCATTTTTGACATTTTCCCAAATTTACCGATCTTTTCCAAAACTTTCTGCGGGCTTTCAATGCACTATTCCTGGGTTGATTTTAAACATTTTTGACCATTTTTGACATTTTCCCAAATTTACCGATCTTTTCCAAAACTTTCTGCGGGCTTTCAATGCACTATTCCTGGGTTGATTTTAAACATTTTCGACCATTTTTGACATTTTCCCAAATTTACCGATCTTTTCCAAAACTTTCTGCGGGCTTTCAATGCACTATTCCTGGGTTGATTTTAAACATTTTGGACCATTTTTGACATTTTCCCAAATTTACCGATCTTTTCCAAAACTTTCTGCGGGCTTTCAATGCACTATTTCTGGGTTGATTTTAACCATTTTCGACCATTTTTAACATTTTTCCAACTTTTTCCACATGTTCCAATGTACGCACTGGGCCGCTATGGAACCCGCAGAACTCTGCCACACTGTGGACATTTTTTTTTACTGCAATTAGGGTCAAATTGCCGGGTCAAAAGTGTCATTTCTTCGGGTAAATCACCCTCCTGGGCCCGGTTTTAATGTTTAAAAAGGTCAAATATTTGTATTAAATATATAATATTTGTATTTGATCGATGAGTGCTGATTTAAAACCAATTTTAGTGCATTTTGGGCACTTTTGAGAATGGTCGTATGTCGTCGTATTTGGTCGCGCCGACGTTTATGGCTGTCTTTTACCCAGGAAAATCACCTCCAGTGCCCGATATTCATGTCTGCACTTTGCCTGGGTTGACCCCAACCCAACCCCTAACTCTAACCCAAACCCAAACACATCTGTGGAGCCCTGTACGCCGCCTAGAGCTAAATAACGTTTTAAAAATTAAAAAAATAAAATAAAAAATTCTACCCCTGGTAGACCCAAAAAAAATTTCTAGCGCTGGTAGACCCAGAAAAAATTTCTGCGGTCTTTCGATGCACTATTCCTGGGTTAATTTTAAACATTTTCGACCATTTTTGACATTTTCCCAAATTTACCGATCTTTTCCAAAACTTTCTGCGGGCTTTCAATGCACTATTCCTGGGTTGATTTTAAACATTTTCGACCATTTTTGACATTTTCCCAAATTTACCGATCTTTTCCAAAACTTTCTGCGGGCTTTCAATGCACTATTCCTGGGTTGATTTTAAACATTTTTGACCATTTTTGACATTTTCCCAAATTTACTGATCTTTTCCAAAACTTTCTGCGGGCTTTCAATGCACTATTCCTGGGTTGATTTTAAACATTTTCGACCATTTTTGACATTTTCCCAAATTTACCGATCTTTTCCAAAACTTTCTGCGGGCTTTCAATGCACTATTCCTGGGTTGATTTTAAACATTTTCGACCATTTTTGACATTTTCCCAAATTTACCGATCTTTTCCAAAACTTTCTGCGGGCTTTCAATGCACTATTTCTGGGTTGATTTTAACCATTTTCGACCATTTTTAACATTTTTCCAACTTTTTCCACATGTTCCAATGTACGCACTGGGCCGCTATGGAACCCGCAGAACTCTGCCACACTGTGGACATTTTTTTTTACTGCAATTAGGGTCAAATTGCCGGGTCAAAAGTGTCATTTCTTCGGGTAAATCACCCTCCTGGGCCCGGTTTTAATGTTTAAAAAGGTCAAATATTTGTATTAAATATATAATATTTGTATTTGATCGATGAGTGCTGATTTAAAACCAATTTTAGTGCATTTTGGGCACTTTTGAGAATGGTCGTATGTCGTCGTATTTGGTCGCGCCGACGTTTATGGCTGTCTTTTACCCAGGAAAATCACCTCCAGTGCCCGATATTCATGTCTGCACTTTGCCTGGGTTGACCCCAACCCAACCCCTAACTCTAACCCAAACCCAAACACATCTGTGGAGCCCTGTACGCCGCCTAGAGCTAAATAACGTTTTAAAAATTAAAAAAAAAAAAAAAAAAATTCTACCCCTGGTAGACCCAAAAAAAATTTCTAGCGCTGGTAGACCCAGAAAAAATTTCTGCGGTCTTTCGATGCACTATTCCTGGGTTAATTTTAAACATTTTCGACCATTTTTGACATTTTCCCAAATTTACCGATCTTTTCCAAAACTTTCTGCGGGCTTTCAATGCACTATTCCTGGGTTGATTTTAAACATTTTCGACCATTTTTGACATTTTCCCAAATTTACCGATCTTTTCCAAAACTTTCTGCGGGCTTTCAATGCACTATTCCTGGGTTGATTTTAAACATTTTTGACCATTTTTGACATTTTCCCAAATTTACCGATCTTTTCCAAAACTTTCTGCGGGCTTTCAATGCACTATTCCTGGGTTGATTTTAAACATTTTCGACCATTTTTGACATTTTCCCAAATTTACCGATCTTTTCCAAAACTTTCTGCGGGCTTTCAATGCACTATTCCTGGGTTGATTTTAAACATTTTTGACCATTTTTGACATTTTCCCAAATTTACCGATCTTTTCCAAAACTTTCTGCGGGCTTTCAATGCACTATTCCTGGGTTGATTTTAAACATTTTCGACCATTTTTGACATTTTCCCAAATTTACCGATCTTTTCCAAAACTTTCTGCGGGCTTTCAATGCACTATTCCTGGGTTGATTTTAAACATTTTCGACCATTTTTGACATTTTCCCAAATTTACCGATCTTTTCCAAAACTTTCTGCGGGCTTTCAATGCACTATTTCTGGGTTGATTTTAACCATTTTCGACCATTTTTAACATTTTTCCAACTTTTTCCACATGTTCCAATGTACGCACTGGGCCGCTATGGAACCCGCAGAACTCTGCCACACTGTGGACATTTTTTTTTACTGCAATTAGGGTCAAATTGCCGGGTCAAAAGTGTCATTTCTTCGGGTAAATCACCCTCCTGGGCCCGGTTTTAATGTTTAAAAAGGTCAAATATTTGTATTAAATATATAATATTTGTATTTGATCGATGAGTGCTGATTTAAAACCAATTTTAGTGCATTTTGGGCACTTTTGAGAATGGTCGTATGTCGTCGTATTTGGTCGCGCCGACGTTTATGGCTGTCTTTTACCCAGGAAAATCACCTCCAGTGCCCGATATTCATGTCTGCACTTTGCCTGGGTTGACCCCAACCCAACCCCTAACTCTAACCCAAACCCAAACCCAAACCCATCTGTGGAGCCCTGTACGCCGCCTAGAGCTAAATAACGTTTTAAAAATTAAAAAAAAAAAAAAAAAAATTTCTACCCCTGGTAGACCCAAAAAAAATTTCTAGCGCTGGTAGACCCAGAAAAAAATTCTGCGGGCTTTCAATGCACTATTCCTGGGTTGATTTTAAACATTTTCGACCATTTTTGACATTTTCCCAAATTTACCGATCTTTTCCAAAACTTTCTGCGGGCTTTCAATGCACTATTCCTGGGTTGATTTTAAACATTTTCGACCATTTTTGACATTTTCCCAAATTTACCGATCTTTTCCAAAACTTTCTGCGGGCTTTCAATGCACTATTCCTGGGTTGATTTTAAACATTTTTGACCATTTTTGACATTTTCCCAAATTTACCGATCTTTTCCAAAACTTTCTGCGGGCTTTCAATGCACTATTCCTGGGTTGATTTTAAACATTTTCGACCATTTTTGACATTTTCCCAAATTTACCGATCTTTTCCAAAACTTTCTGCGGGCTTTCAATGCACTATTCCTGGGTTGATTTTAAACATTTTCGACCATTTTTGACATTTTCCCAAATTTACCGATCTTTTCCAAAACTTTCTGCGGGCTTTCAATGCACTATTTCTGGGTTGATTTTAACCATTTTCGACCATTTTTAACATTTTTCCAACTTTTTCCACATGTTCCAATGTACGCACTGGGCCGCTATGGAACCCGCAGAACTCTGCCACACTGTGGACATTTTTTTTTACTGCAATTAGGGTCAAATTGCCGGGTCAAAAGTGTCATTTCTTCGGGTAAATCACCCTCCTGGGCCCGGTTTTAATGTTTAAAAAGGTCAAATATTTGTATTAAATATATAATATTTGTATTTGATCGATGAGTGCTGATTTAAAACCAATTTTAGTGCATTTTGGGCACTTTTGAGAATGGTCGTATGTCGTCGTATTTGGTCGCGCCGACGTTTATGGCTGTCTTTTACCCAGGAAAATCACCTCCAGTGCCCGATATTCATGTCTGCACTTTGCCTGGGTTGACCCCAACCCAACCCCTAACTCTAACCCAAACCCAAACACATCTGTGGAGCCCTGTACGCCGCCTAGAGCTAAATAACGTTTTAAAAATTAAAAAAATAAAATAAAAAATTCTACCCCTGGTAGACCCAAAAAAAATTTCTAGCGCTGGTAGACCCAGAAAAAATTTCTGCGGTCTTTCGATGCACTATTCCTGGGTTAATTTTAAACATTTTCGACCATTTTTGACATTTTCCCAAATTTACCGATCTTTTCCAAAACTTTCTGCGGGCTTTCAATGCACTATTCCTGGGTTGATTTTAAACATTTTCGACCATTTTTGACATTTTCCCAAATTTACCGATCTTTTCCAAAACTTTCTGCGGGCTTTCAATGCACTATTCCTGGGTTGATTTTAAACATTTTTGACCATTTTTGACATTTTCCCAAATTTACCGATCTTTTCCAAAACTTTCTGCGGGCTTTCAATGCACTATTCCTGGGTTGATTTTAAACATTTTCGACCATTTTTGACATTTTCCCAAATTTACCGATCTTTTCCAAAACTTTCTGCGGGCTTTCAATGCACTATTCCTGGGTTGATTTTAAACATTTTCGACCATTTTTGACATTTTCCCAAATTTACCGATCTTTTCCAAAACTTTCTGCGGGCTTTCAATGCACTATTTCTGGGTTGATTTTAACCATTTTCGACCATTTTTAACATTTTTCCAACTTTTTCCACATGTTCCAATGTACGCACTGGGCCGCTATGGAACCCGCAGAACTCTGCCACACTGTGGACATTTTTTTTTACTGCAATTAGGGTCAAATTGCCGGGTCAAAAGTGTCATTTCTTCGGGTAAATCACCCTCCTGGGCCCGGTTTTAATGTTTAAAAAGGTCAAATATTTGTATTAAATATATAATATTTGTATTTGATCGATGAGTGCTGATTTAAAACCAATTTTAGTGCATTTTGGGCACTTTTGAGAATGGTCGTATGTCGTCGTATTTGGTCGCGCCGACGTTTATGGCTGTCTTTTACCCAGGAAAATCACCTCCAGTGCCCGATATTCATGTCTGCACTTTGCCTGGGTTGACCCCAACCCAACCCCTAACTCTAACCCAAACCCAAACCCAAACCCATCTGTGGAGCCCTGTACGCCGCCTAGAGCTAAATAACGTTTTAAAAATTAAAAAAAAAAAAAAAAAAATTTCTACCCCTGGTAGACCCAAAAAAAATTTCTAGCGCTGGTAGACCCAGAAAAAAATTCTGCGGGCTTTCAATGCACTATTCCTGGGTTGATTTTAAACATTTTCGACCATTTTTGACATTTTCCCAAATTTACCGATCTTTTCCAAAACTTTCTGCGGGCTTTCAATGCACTATTCCTGGGTTGATTTTAAACATTTTCGACCATTTTTGACATTTTCCCAAATTTACCGATCTTTTCCAAAACTTTCTGCGGGCTTTCAATGCACTATTCCTGGGTTGATTTTAAACATTTTTGACCATTTTTGACATTTTCCCAAATTTACCGATCTTTTCCAAAACTTTCTGCGGGCTTTCAATGCACTATTCCTGGGTTGATTTTAAACATTTTCGACCATTTTTGACATTTTCCCAAATTTACCGATCTTTTCCAAAACTTTCTGCGGGCTTTCAATGCACTATTCCTGGGTTGATTTTAAACATTTTCGACCATTTTTGACATTTTCCCAAATTTACCGATCTTTTCCAAAACTTTCTGCGGGCTTTCAATGCACTATTTCTGGGTTGATTTTAACCATTTTCGACCATTTTTAACATTTTTCCAACTTTTTCCACATGTTCCAATGTACGCACTGGGCCGCTATGGAACCCGCAGAACTCTGCCACACTGTGGACATTTTTTTTTACTGCAATTAGGGTCAAATTGCCGGGTCAAAAGTGTCATTTCTTCGGGTAAATCACCCTCCTGGGCCCGGTTTTAATGTTTAAAAAGGTCAAATATTTGTATTAAATATATAATATTTGTATTTGATCGATGAGTGCTGATTTAAAACCAATTTTAGTGCATTTTGGGCACTTTTGAGAATGGTCGTATGTCGTCGTATTTGGTCGCGCCGACGTTTATGGCTGTCTTTTACCCAGGAAAATCACCTCCAGTGCCCGATATTCATGTCTGCACTTTGCCTGGGTTGACCCCAACCCAACCCCTAACTCTAACCCAAACCCAAACACATCTGTGGAGCCCTGTACGCCGCCTAGAGCTAAATAACGTTTTAAAAATTAAAAAAAAAAAAAAAAAAATTCTACCCCTGGTAGACCCAAAAAAAATTTCTAGCGCTGGTAGACCCAGAAAAAATTTCTGCGGTCTTTCGATGCACTATTCCTGGGTTAATTTTAAACATTTTCGACCATTTTTGACATTTTCCCAAATTTACCGATCTTTTCCAAAACTTTCTGCGGGCTTTCAATGCACTATTCCTGGGTTGATTTTAAACATTTTCGACCATTTTTGACATTTTCCCAAATTTACCGATCTTTTCCAAAACTTTCTGCGGGCTTTCAATGCACTATTCCTGGGTTGATTTTAAACATTTTCGACCATTTTTGACATTTTCCCAAATTTACCGATCTTTTCCAAAACTTTCTGCGGGCTTTCAATGCACTATTCCTGGGTTGATTTTAAACATTTTCGACCATTTTTGACATTTTCCCAAATTTACCGATCTTTTCCAAAACTTTCTGCGGGCTTTCAATGCACTATTCCTGGGTTGATTTTAAACATTTTCGACCATTTTTGACATTTTCCCAAATTTACCGATCTTTTCCAAAACTTTCTGCGGGCTTTCAATGCACTATTCCTGGGTTGATTTTAAACATTTTCGACCATTTTTGACATTTTCCCAAATTTACCGATCTTTTCCAAAACTTTCTGCGGGCTTTCAATGCACTATTTCTGGGTTGATTTTAACCATTTTCGACCATTTTTAACATTTTTCCAACTTTTTCCACATGTTCCAATGTACGCACTGGGCCGCTATGGAACCCGCAGAACTCTGCCACACTGTGGACATTTTTTTTTACTGCAATTAGGGTCAAATTGCCGGGTCAAAAGTGTCATTTCTTCGGGTAAATCACCCTCCTGGGCCCGGTTTTAATGTTTAAAAAGGTCAAATATTTGTATTAATTATATAATATTTGTATTTGATCGATGAGTGCTGATTTAAAACCAATTTTAGTGCATTTTGGGCACTTTTGAGAATGGTCGTATGTCGTCGTATTTGGTCGCGCCGACGTTTATGGCTGTCTTTTACCCAGGAAAATCACCTCCAGTGCCCGATATTCATGTCTGCACTTTGCCTGGGTTGACCCCAACCCAACCCCTAACTCTAACCCAAACCCAAACACATCTGTGGAGCCCTGTACGCCGCCTAGAGCTAAATAACGTTTTAAAAATTAAAAAAAAAAAAAAAAAAAATTCTACCCCTGGTAGACCCAAAAAAAATTTCTAGCGCTGGTAGACCCAGAAAAAATTTCTGCGGTCTTTCGATGCACTATTCCTGGGTTAATTTTAAACATTTTCGACCATTTTTGACATTTTCCCAAATTTACCGATCTTTTCCAAAACTTTCTGCGGGCTTTCAATGCACTATTCCTGGGTTGATTTTAAACATTTTTGACCATTTTTGACATTTTCCCAAATTTACCGATCTTTTCCAAAACTTTCTGCGGGCTTTCAATGCACTATTCCTGGGTTGATTTTAAACATTTTCGACCATTTTTGACATTTTCCCAAATTTACCGATCTTTTCCAAAACTTTCTGCGGGCTTTCAATGCACTATTTCTGGGTTGATTTTAACCATTTTCGACCATGTTTAACATTTTTCCAACTTTTTCCACATGTTCCAATGTACGCACTGGGCCGCTATGGAACCCGCAGAACTCTGCCACACTGTGGACATTTTTTTTTACTGCAATTAGGGTCAAATTGCCGGGTCAAAAGTGTCATTTCTTCGGGTAAATCACCCTCCTGGGCCCGGTTTTAATGTTTAAAAAGGTCAAATATTTGTATTAAATATATAATATTTGTATTTGATCGATGAGTGCTGATTTAAAACCAATTTTAGTGCATTTTGGGCACTTTTGAGAATGGTCGTATGTCGTCGTATTTGGTCGCGCCGACGTTTATGGCTGTCTTTTACCCAGGAAAATCACCTCCAGTGCCCGATATTCATGTCTGCACTTTGCCTGGGTTGACCCCAACCCAACCCCTAACTCTAACCCAAACCCAAACCCATCTGTGGAGCCCTGTACGCCGCCTAGAGCTAAATAACGTTTTAAAAATTAAAAAAAAAAAAAAAAAAATTCTACCCCTGGTAGACCCAAAAAAAATTTCTAGCGCTGGTAGACCCAGAAAAAATTTCTGCGGGCTTTCGATGCACTATTCCTGGGTTGATTTTAAACATTTTCGACCATTTTTGACATTTTCCCAAATTTACCGATCTTTTCCAAAACTTTCTGCGGGCTTTCAATGCACTATTCCTGGGTTGATTTTAAACATTTTCGACCATTTTTGACATTTTCCCAAATTTACCGATCTTTTCCAAAACTTTCTGCGGGCTTTCAATGCACTATTCCTGGGTTGATTTTAAACATTTTTGACCATTTTTGACATTTTCCCAAATTTACCGATCTTTTCCAAAACTTTCTGCGGGCTTTCAATGCACTATTCCTGGGTTGATTTTAAACATTTTCGACCATTTTTGACATTTTCCCAAATTTACCGATCTTTTCCAAAACTTTCTGCGGGCTTTCAATGCACTATTCCTGGGTTGATTTTAAACATTTTTGACCATTTTTGACATTTTCCCAAATTTACCGATCTTTTCCAAAACTTTCTGCGGGCTTTCAATGCACTATTCCTGGGTTGATTTTAAACATTTTCGACCATTTTTGACATTTTCCCAAATTTACCGATCTTTTCCAAAACTTTCTGCGGGCTTTCAATGCACTATTCCTGGGTTGATTTTAAACATTTTCGACCATTTTTGACATTTTCCCAAATTTACCGATCTTTTCCAAAACTTTCTGCGGGCTTTCAATGCACTATTCCTGGGTTGATTTTAAACATTTTCGACCATTTTTGACATTTTCCCAAATTTACCGATCTTTTCCAAAACTTTCTGCGGGCTTTCAATGCACTATTCCTGGGTTGATTTTAAACATTTTTGACCATTTTTGACATTTTCCCAAATTTACCGATCTTTTCCAAAACTTTCTGCGGGCTTTCAATGCACTATTCCTGGGTTAATTTTAAACATTTTCGACCATTTTTGACATTTTCCCAAATTTACCGATCTTTTCCAAAACTTTCTGCGGGCTTTCAATGCACTATTCCTGGGTTGATTTTAAACATTTTCGACCATTTTTGACATTTTCCCAAATTTACCGATCTTTTCCAAAACTTTCTGCGGGCTTTCAATGCACTATTCCTGGGTTGATTTTAAACATTTTCGACCATTTTTGACATTTTCCCAAATTTACCGATCTTTTCCAAAACTTTCTGCGGGCTTTCAATGCACTATTCCTGGGTTGATTTTAAACATTTTCGACCATTTTTGACATTTTCCCAAATTTACCGATCTTTTCCAAAACTTTCTGCGGGCTTTCAATGCACTATTCCTGGGTTGATTTTAAACATTTTTGACCATTTTTGACATTTTCCCAAATTTACCGATCTTTTCCAAAACTTTCTGCGGGCTTTCAATGCACTATTCCTGGGTTGATTTTAAACATTTTCGACCATTTTTGACATTTTCCCAAATTTACCGATCTTTTCCAAAACTTTCTGCGGGCTTTCGATGCACTATTTCTGGGTTGATTTTAACCATTTTCGACCATTTTTAACATTTTTCCAACTTTTTCCACATGTTCCAATGTACGCACTGGGCCGCTATGGAACCCGCAGAACTCTGCCACACTGTGGACATTTTTTTTTACTGCAATTAGGGTCAAATTGCCGGGTCAAAAGTGTCATTTCTTCGGGTAAATCACCCTCCTGGGCCCGGTTTTAATGTTTAAAAAGGTCAAATATTTGTATTAAATATATAATATTTGTATTTGATCGATGAGTGCTGATTTAAAACCAATTTTAGTGCATTTTGGGCACTTTTGAGAATGGTCGTATGTCGTCGTATTTGGTCGCGCCGACGTTTATGGCTGTCTTTTACCCAGGAAAATCACCTCCAGTGCCCGATATTCATGTCTGCACTTTGCCTGGGTTGACCCCAACCCAACCCCTAACTCTAACCCAAACCCAAACACATCTGTGGAGCCCTGTACGCCGCCTAGAGCTAAATAACGTTTTAAAAATTTAAAAAAAAAAAAAAAAAATTCTACCCCTGGTAGACCCAAAAAAAATTTCTAGCGCTGGTAGACCCAGAAAAAATTACTGCGGTCTTTCGATGCACTATTCCTGGGTTAATTTTAAACATTTTCGACCATTTTTGACATTTTCCCAAATTTACCGATCTTTTCCAAAACTTTCTGCGGGCTTTCAATGCACTATTCCTGGGTTGATTTTAAACATTTTCGACCATTTTTGACATTTTCCCAAATTTACCGATCTTTTCCAAAACTTTCTGCGGGCTTTCAATGCACTATTCCTGGGTTGATTTTAAACATTTTTGACCATTTTTGACATTTTCCCAAATTTACCGATCTTTTCCAAAACTTTCTGCGGGCTTTCAATGCACTATTCCTGGGTTGATTTTAAACATTTTCGACCATTTTTGACATTTTCCCAAATTTACCGATCTTTTCCAAAACTTTCTGCGGGCTTTCAATGCACTATTCCTGGGTTGATTTTAAACATTTTCGACCATTTTTGACATTTTCCCAAATTTACCGATCTTTTCCAAAACTTTCTGCGGGCTTTCAATGCACTATTCCTGGGTTGATTTTAAACATTTTCGACCATTTTTGACATTTTCCCAAATTTACCGATCTTTTCCAAAACTTTCTGCGGGCTTTCAATGCACTATTTCTGGGTTGATTTTAACCATTTTCGACCATTTTTAACATTTTTTCCAACTTTTTCCACATGTTCCAATGTACGCACTGGGCCGCTATGGAACCCGCAGAACTCTGCCACACTGTGGACATTTTTTTTTACTGCAATTAGGGTCAAATTGCCGGGTCAAAAGTGTCATTTCTTCGGGTAAATCACCCTCCTGGGCCCGGTTTTAATGTTTAAAAAGGTCAAATATTTGTATTAATTATATAATATTTGTATTTGATCGATGAGTGCTGATTTAAAACCAATTTTAGTGCATTTTGGGCACTTTTGAGAATGGTCGTATTTGGTCGCGCCGACGTTTATGGCTGTCTTTTACCCAGGAAAATCACCTCCAGTGCCCGATATTCATGTCTGCACTTTGCCTGGGTTGACCCCAACCCAACCCCTAACTCTAACCCAAACCCAAACACATCTGTGGAGCCCTGTACGCCGCCTAGAGCTAAATAACGTTTTAAAAATTAAAAAAAAAAAAAAAAAAAATTCTACCCCTGGTAGACCCCAAAAAAATTTCTAGCGCTGGTAGACCCATAAAAAATTTCTGCGGTCTTTCGATGCACTATTCCTGGGTTAATTTTAAACATTTTCGACCATTTTTGACATTTTCCCAAATTTACCGATCTTTTCCAAACTTTTCTGCGGGCTTTCAATGCACTATTCCTGGGTTGATTTTAAACATTTTCGACCATTTTTGACATTTTCCCAAATTTACCGATCTTTTCCAAAACTTTCTGCGGGCTTTCAATGCACTATTCCTGGGTTGATTTTAAACATTTTCGACCATTTTTGACATTTTCCCAAATTTACCGATATTTTCCAAAACTTTCTGCGGGCTTTCAATGCACTATTCCTGGGTTGATTTTAAACATTTTCGACCATTTTTGACATTTTCCCAAATTTACCGATCTTTTCCAAAACTTTCTGCGGGCTTTCAATGCACTATTCCTGGGTTGATTTTAAACATTTTCGACCATTTTTGACATTTTCCCAAATTTACCGATCTTTTCCAAAACTTTCTGCGGGCTTTCAATGCACTATTCCTGGGTTGATTTTAAACATTTTTGACCATTTTTGACATTTTCCCAAATTTACCAATCTTTTCCAAAACTTTCTGCGGGCTTTCAATGCACTATTCCTGGGTTGATTTTAAACATTTTCGACCATTTTTGACATTTTCCCAAATTTACCGATCTTTTCCAAAACTTTCTGCGGGCTTTCAATGCACTATTCCTGGGTTGATTTTAAACATTTTTGACCATTTTTGATATTTTCCCAAATTTACCGATCTTTTCCAAAACTTTCTGCGGGCTTTCAATGCACTATTTCTGGGTTGATTTTAACCATTTTCGACCATTTTTAACATTTTTCCAACTTTTTCCACATGTTCCAATGTACGCACTGGGCCGCTATGGAACCCGCAGAACTCTGCCACACTGTGGACATTTTTTTTTACTGCAATTAGGGTCAAATTGCCGGGTCAAAAGTGTCATTTCTTCGGGTAAATCACCCTCCTGGGCCCGGTTTTAATGTTTAAAAAGGTCAAATATTTGTATTAAATATATAATATTTGTATTTGATCGATGAGTGCTGATTTAAAACCAATTTTAGTGCATTTTGGGCACTTTTGAGAATGGTCGTATGTCGTCGTATTTGGTCGCGCCGACGTTTATGGCTGTCTTTTACCCAGGAAAATCACCTCCAGTGCCCGATATTCATGTCTGCACTTTGCCTGGGTTGACCCCAACCCAACCCCTAACTCTAACCCAAACCCAAACCCATCTGTGGAGCCCTGTACGCCGCCTAGAGCTAAATAACGTTTTAAAAATTAAAAAAAAAAAAAAAAAAATTTCTACCCCTGGTAGACCCAAAAAAAATTTCTAGCGCTGGTAGACCCAGAAAAAATTTCTGCGGTCTTTCGATGCACTATTCCTGGGTTAATTTTAAACATTTTCGACCATTTTTGACATTTTCCCAAATTTACCGATCTTTTCCAAAACTTTCTGCGGGCTTTCAATGCACTATTCCTGGGTTGATTTTAAACATTTTCGACCATTTTTGACATTTTCCCAAATTTACCGATCTTTTCCAAAACTTTCTGCGGGCTTTCAATGCACTATTCCTGGGTTGATTTTAAACATTTTTGACCATTTTTGACATTTTCCCAAATTTACCGATCTTTTCCAAAACTTTCTGCGGGCTTTCAATGCACTATTCCTGGGTTGATTTTAAACATTTTTGACCATTTTTGACATTTTCCCAAATTTACCGATCTTTTCCAAAACTTTCTGCGGGCTTTCAATGCACTATTCCTGGGTTGATTTTAAACATTTTCGACCATTTTTGACATTTTCCCAAATATACCGATCTTTTCCAAAACTTTCTGCGGGCTTTCAATGCACTATTCCTGGGTTGATTTTAAACATTTTTGACCATTTTTGACATTTTCCCAAATTTACCGATCTTTTCCAAAACTTTCTGCGGGCTTTCAATGCACTATTCCTGGGTTGATTTTAAACATTTTCGACCATTTTTGACATTTTCCCAAATTTACCGATCTTTTCCAAAACTTTCTGCGGGCTTTCAATGCACTATTCCTGGGTTGATTTTAAACATTTTCGACCATTTTTGACATTTTCCCAAATTTACCGATCTTTTCCAAAACTTTCTGCGGGCTTTCAATGCACTATTTCTGGGTTGATTTTAACCATTTTCGACCATTTTTAACATTTTTCCAACTTTTTCCACATGTTCCAATGTACGCACTGGGCCGCTATGGAACCCGCAGAACTCTGCCACACTGTGGACATTTTTTTTTACTGCAATTAGGGTCAAATTGCCGGGTCAAAAGTGTCATTTCTTCGGGTAAATCACCCTCCTGGGCCCGGTTTTAATGTTTAAAAAGGTCAAATATTTGTATTAAATATATAATATTTGTATTTGATCGATGAGTGCTGATTTAAAACCAATTTTAGTGCATTTTGGGCACTTTTGAGAATGGTCGTATGTCGTCGTATTTGGTCGCGCCGACGTTTATGGCTGTCTTTTACCCAGGAAAATCACCTCCAGTGCCCGATATTCATGTCTGCACTTTGCCTGGGTTGACCCCAACCCAACCCCTAACTCTAACCCAAACCCAAACCCAAACCCATCTGTGGAGCCCTGTACGCCGCCTAGAGCTAAATAACGTTTTAAAAATTAAAAAAAAAAAAAAAAAATTCTACCCCTGGTAGACCCAAAAAAAATTTCTAGCGCTGGTAGACCCAGAAAAAATTTCTGCGGTCTTTCGATGCACTATTCCTGGGTTAATTTTAAACATTTTCGACCATTTTTGACATTTTCCCAAATTTACCGATCTTTTCCAAAACTTTCTGCGGGCTTTCAATGCACTATTCCTGGGTTGATTTTAAACATTTTCGACCATTTTTGACATTTTCCCAAATTTACCGATCTTTTCCAAAACTTTCTGCGGGCTTTCAATGCACTATTCCTGGGTTGATTTTAAACATTTTCGACTATTTTTGACATTTTCCCAAATTTACCGATCTTTTCCAAAACTTTCTGCGGGCTTTCAATGCACTATTCCTGGGTTGATTTTAAACATTTTTGACCATTTTTGACATTTTCCCAAATTTACCGATCTTTTCCAAAACTTTCTGCGGGCTTTCAATGCACTATTCCTGGGTTGATTTTAAACATTTTCGACCATTTTTGACATTTTCCCAAATTTACCGATCTTTTCCAAAACTTTCTGCGGGCTTTCGGTGCACTATTCCTGGGTTGATTTTAAACATTTTCGACCATTTTTGACATTTTCCCAAATTTACCGATCTTTTTCCAAAACTTTCTGCGGGCTTTCGATGCACTATTATCGACAGATACCAGGTTTCATCGTCGAGCTCCGTATATTTTTCGAGTTTCAGCACTTTTAAAATCGGCGGGGGTTCGCCCCGAGTCGATCCGAGAATAGTGCACCGTGAGCGGATTGGGTCGGCTGATGCCCCGCTGAATTTCTGAGCTCCAGAAATTTTTCTAAGTCCCTCCACACTTAGAAAAAAAACACTTAAATTTAAGCGGATTTTTTCTAAGTCCCTCCACACTTAGAAAAAAAACGCTTAAATTTAAGCGGATTTTTTCTAAGTCCCTCCACACTTAGAAAAAAAACGCTTAAATTTAAGCGGATTTTTTCTAAGTCCCTCCACACTTAGAAAAAAAACGCTTAAATTTAAGCGGATTTTTTCTAAGTCCCTCCACACTTAGAAAAAAAAACGCTTAAATTTAAGCGGATTTTTTCTAAGTCCCTCCACACTTAGAAAAAAAACGCTTACATTTAAATTTACCGATCTTTTCCAAAACTTTCTGCGGGCTTTCGGTGCACTATTCCTGGGTTGATTTTAAACATTTTCGACCATTTTTGACATTTTCCCAAATTTACCGATCTTTTCCAAAACTTTCTGCGGGCTTTCAATGCACTATTCCTGGGTTGATTTTAAACATTTTTGACCATTTTTGACATTTTCCCAAATTTACCGATCTTTTCCAAAACTTTCTGCGGGCTTTCAATGCACTATTCCTGGGTTGATTTTAAACATTTTCGACCATTTTTGACATTTTCCCAAATTTACCCATCTTTTCCAAAACTTTCTGCGGGCTTTCAATGCACTATTCCTGGGTTGATTTTA
This sequence comes from Stigmatopora argus, assembly GCF_051989625.1. Lineage (NCBI taxonomy): Eukaryota > Metazoa > Chordata > Actinopteri > Syngnathiformes > Syngnathidae > Stigmatopora > Stigmatopora argus. The sequence goes on from NW_027520056.1 coordinate 20,679, forward strand.
AACATTTTTGACCATTTTTGACATTTTCCCAAATTTACCGATCTTTTCCAAAACTTTCTGCGGGCTTTCAATGCACTATTCCTGGGTTGATTTTAAACATTTTTGACCATTTTTGACATTTTCCCAAATTTACCCATCTTTTCCAAAACTTTCTGCGGGCTTTCAATGCACTATTCCTGGGTTGATTTTAAACATTTTTGACCATTTTTGACATTTTCCCAAATTTACCGATCTTTTCCAAAACTTTCTGCGGGCTTTCAATGCACTATTCCTGGGTTGATTTTAAACATTTTCGACCATTTTTGACATTTTCCCAAATTTACCGATCTTTTCCAAAACTTTCTGCGGGCTTTCAATGCACTATTCCTGGGTTGATTTTAAACATTTTCGACCATTTTTGACATTTTCCCAAATTTACCGATCTTTTCCAAAACTTTCTGCGGGCTTTCAATGCACTATTCCTGGGTTGATTTTAAACATTTTTGACCATTTTTGACATTTTCCCAAATTTACCGATCTTTTCCAAAACTTTCTGCGGGCTTTCAATGCACTATTCCTGGGTTGATTTTAAACATTTTCGACCATTTTTGACATTTTCCCAAATTTACCGATCTTTTCCAAAACTTTCTGCGGGCTTTCGGTGCACTATTCCTGGGTTGATTTTAAACATTTTCGACCATTTTTGACATTTTCCCAAATTTACCGATCTTTTTCCAAAACTTTCTGCGGGCTTTCGATGCACTATTATCGACAGATACCAGGTTTCATCGTCGAGCTCCGTATATTTTTCGAGTTTCAGCACTTTTAAAATCGGCGGGGGTTCGCCCCGAGTCGATCCGAGAATAGTGCACCGTGAGCGGATTGGGTCGGCTGATGCCCCGCTGAATTTCTGAGCTCCAGAAATTTTTCTAAGTCCCTCCACACTTAGAAAAAAAACGCTTAAATTTAAGCGGATTTTTTCTAAGTCCCTCCACACTTAGAAAAAAAACGCTTAAATTTAAGCGGATTTTTTCTAAGTCCCTCCACACTTAGAAAAAAAAACGCTTAAATTTAAGCAGATTTTTTCTAAGTCCCTCCACACTTAGAAAAAAAAACGCTTAAATTTAAGCGGATTTTTTCTAAGTCCCTCCACACTTAGAAAAAAAACGCTTAAATTTAAGCGGATTTTTTCTAAGTCCCTCCACACTTAGAAAAAAAACGCTTAAATTTAAGCGGATTTTTTCTAAGTCCCTCCACACTTAGAAAAAAAACGCTTAAATTTAAATTTACCGATCTTTTCCAAAACTTTCTGCGGGCTTTCGGTGCACTATTCCTGGGTTGATTTTAAACATTTTCGACCATTTTTGACATTTTCCCAAATTTACCGATCTTTTCCAAAACTTTCTGCGGGCTTTCAATGCACTATTCCTGGGTTGATTTTAAACATTTTTGACCATTTTTGACATTTTCCCAAATTTACCGATCTTTTCCAAAACTTTCTGCGGGCTTTCAATGCACTATTCCTGGGTTGATTTTAAACATTTTCGACCATTTTTGACATTTTCCCAAATTTACCGATCTTTTCCAAAACTTTCTGCGGGCTTTCAATGCACTATTCCTGGGTTGATTTTAAACATTTTTGACCATTTTTGACATTTTCCCAAATTTACCGATCTTTTCCAAAACTTTCTGCGGGCTTTCAATGCACTATTCCTGGGTTGATTTTAAACATTTTCGACCATTTTTGACATTTTCCCAAATTTACCGATCTTTTCCAAAACTTTCTGCGGGCTTTCAATGCACTATTTCTGGGTTGATTTTAACCATTTTCGACCATGTTTAACATTTTTCCAACTTTTTCCACATGTTCCAATGTACGCACTGGGCCGCTATGGAACCCGCAGAACTCTGCCACACTGTGGACATTTTTTTTTACTGCAATTAGGGTCAAATTGCCGGGTCAAAAGTGTCATTTCTTCGGGTAAATCACCCTCCTGGGCCCGGTTTTAATGTTTAAAAAGGTCAAATATTTGTATTAAATATATAATATTTGTATTTGATCGATGAGTGCTGATTTAAAACCAATTTTAGTGCATTTTGGGCACTTTTGAGAATGGTCGTATGTCGTCGTATTTGGTCGCGCCGACGTTTATAGCTGTCTTTTACCCAGGAAAATCACCTCCAGTGCCCGATATTCATGTCTGCACTTTGCCTGGGTTGACCCCAACCCAACCCCTAACTCTAACCCAAACCCAAACCCAAACCCATCTGTGGAGCCCTGTACGCCGCCTAGAGCTAAATAACGTTTTAAAAATTAAAAAAAAAAAAAAAAAAATTCTACCCCTGGTAGACCCAAAAAAAATTTCTACCCCTGGTAGACCCAGAAAAAATTTCTAGCGCTGGTAGACCCAGAAAAAATTTCTGCGGTCTTTCGATGCACTATTCCTGGGTTAATTTTAAACATTTTCGACCATTTTTGACATTTTCCCAAATTTACCGATCTTTTCCAAAACTTTCTGCGGGCTTTCAATGCACTATTCCTGGGTTGATTTTAAACATATTTGACCATTTTTGACATTTTCCCAAATTTACCGATCTTTTCCAAAACTTTCTGCGGGCTTTCAATGCACTATTCCTGGGTTGATTTTAAACATTTTCGACCATTTTTGACATTTTCCCAAATATACCGATCTTTTCCAAAACTTTCTGCGGGCTTTCAATGCACTATTCCTGGGTTGATTTTAAACATTTTTGACCATTTTTGACATTTTCCCAAATTTACCGATCTTTTCCAAAACTTTCTGCGGGCTTTCAATGCACTATTCCTGGGTTGATTTTAAACATTTTCGACCATTTTTGACATTTTCCCAAATTTACCGATCTTTTCCAAAACTTTCTGCGGGCTTTCAATGCACTATTCCTGGGTTGATTTTAAACATTTTCGACCATTTTTGACATTTTCCCAAATTTACCGATCTTTTCCAAAACTTTCTGCGGGCTTTCAATGCACTATTCCTGGGTTGATTTTAAACATTTTCGACCATTTTTGACATTTTCCCAAATATACCGATCTTTTCCAAAACTTTCTGCGGGCTTTCAATGCACTATTCCTGGGTTGATTTTAAACATTTTTGACCATTTTTGACATTTTCCCAAATTTACCGATCTTTTCCAAAACTTTCTGCGGGCTTTCAATGCACTATTCCTGGGTTGATTTTAAACATTTTCGACCATTTTTGACATTTTCCCAAATTTACCGATCTTTTCCAAAACTTTCTGCGGGCTTTCAATGCACTATTCCTGGGTTGATTTTAAACATTTTCGACCATTTTTGACATTTTCCCAAATTTACCGATCTTTTCCAAAACTTTCTGCGGGCTTTCAATGCACTATTCCTGGGTTGATTTTAAACATTTTCGACCATTTTTGACATTTTCCCAAATTTACCGATCTTTTCCAAAACTTTCTGCGGGCTTTCAATGCACTATTCCTGGGTTGATTTTAAACATTTTCGACCATTTTTGACATTTTCCCAAATTTACCGATCTTTTCCAAAACTTTCTGCGGGCTTTCAATGCACTATTCCTGGGTTGATTTTAAACATTTTCGACCATTTTTGACATTTTCCCAAATTTACCGATCTTTTCCAAAACTTTCTGCGGGCTTTCAATGCACTATTTCTGGGTTGATTTTAACCATTTTCGACCATGTTTAACATTTTTCCAACTTTTTCCACATGTTCCAATGTACGCACTGGGCCGCTATGGAACCCGCAGAACTCTGCCACACTGTGGACATTTTTTTTTACTGCAATTAGGGTCAAATTGCCGGGTCAAAAGTGTCATTTCTTCGGGTAAATCACCCTCCTGGGCCCGGTTTTAATGTTTAAAAAGGTCAAATATTTGTATTAAATATATAATATTTGTATTTGATCGATGAGTGCTGATTTAAAACCAATTTTAGTGCATTTTGGGCACTTTTGAGAATGGTCGTATGTCGTCGTATTTGGTCGCGCCGACGTTTATGGCTGTCTTTTACCCAGGAAAATCACCTCCAGTGCCCGATATTCATGTCTGCACTTTGCCTGGGTTGACCCCAACCCAACCCCTAACTCTAACCCAAACCCAAACCCAAACCCATCTGTGGAGCCCTGTACGCCGCCTAGAGCTAAATAACGTTTTAAAAATTAAAAAAAAAAAAAAAAAAATTCTACCCCTGGTAGACCCAAAAAAAATTTCTAGCGCTGGTAGACCCAGAAAAAATTTCTGCGGTCTTTCGATGCACTATTCCTGGGTTAATTTTAAACATTTTCGACCATTTTTGACATTTTCCCAAATTTACCGATCTTTTCCAAAACTTTCTGCGGGCTTTCAATGCACTATTCCTGGGTTGATTTTAAACATTTTCGACCATTTTTGACATTTTCCCAAATTTACCGATCTTTTCCAAAACTTTCTGCGGGCTTTCAATGCACTATTCCTGGGTTGATTTTAAACATTTTTGACCATTTTTGACATTTTCCCAAATTTACCGATCTTTTCCAAAACTTTCTGCGGGCTTTCAATGCACTATTCCTGGGTTGATTTTAAACATTTTCGACCATTTTTGACATTTTCCCAAATTTACAATCTTTTCCAAAACTTTCTGCGGGCTTTCGGTGCACTATTCCTGGGTTGATTTTAAACATTTTCGACCATTTTTGACATTTTCCCAAATTTACCGATCTTTTTCCAAAACTTTCTGCGGGCTTTCGATGCACTATTATCGACAGATACCAGGTTTCATCGTCGAGCTCCGTATATTTTTCGAGTTTCAGCACTTTTAAAATCGGCGGGGGTTCGCCCCGAGTCGATCCGAGAATAGTGCACCGTGAGCGGATTGGGTCGGCTGATGCCCCGCTGAATTTCTGAGCTCCAGAAATTTTTCTAAGTCCCTCCACACTTAGAAAAAAAACGCTTAAATTTAAGCGGATTTTTTCTAAGTCCCTCCACACTTAGAAAAAAAAACGCTTAAATTTAAGCGGATTTTTTCTAAGTCCCTCCACACTTAGAAAAAAAACGCTTAAATTTAAGCGGATTTTTTCTAAGTCCCTCCACACTTAGAAAAAAAACGCTTAAATTTAAGCGGATTTTTTCTAAGTCCCTCCACACTTAGAAAAAAAACGCTTAAATTTAAGCGGATTTTTTCTAAGTCCCTCCACACTTAGAAAAAAAACGCTTAAATTTAAGCGGATTTTTTCTAAGTCCCTCCACACTTAGAAAAAAAACGCTTAAATTTAAATTTACCGATCTTTTCCAAAACTTTCTGCGGGCTTTCGGTGCACTATTCCTGGGTTGATTTTAAACATTTTCGACCATTTTTGACATTTTCCCAAATTTACCGATCTTTTCCAAAACTTTCTGCGGGCTTTCAATGCACTATTCCTGGGTTGATTTTAAACATTTTTGACCATTTTTGACATTTTCCCAAATTTACCGATCTTTTCCAAAACTTTCTGCGGGCTTTCAATGCACTATTCCTGGGTTGATTTTAAACATTTTCGACCATTTTTGACATTTTCCCAAATTTACCGATCTTTTCCAAAACTTTCTGCGGGCTTTCAATGCACTATTCCTGGGTTGATTTTAAACATTTTCGACCATTTTTGACATTTTCCCAAATTTACCGATCTTTTCCAAAACTTTCTGCGGGCTTTCAATGCACTATTCCTGGGTTGATTTTAAACATTTTTGACCATTTTTGACATTTTCCCAAATTTACCGATCTTTTCCAAAACTTTCTGCGGGCTTTCAATGCACTATTCCTGGGTTGATTTTAAACATTTTCGACCATTTTTGACATTTTCCCAAATTTACCGATCTTTTCCAAAACTTTCTGCGGGCTTTCAATGCACTATTCCTGAATTGATTTTAAACATTTTCGACCATTTTTGACATTTTCCCAAATTTACCGATCTTTTCCAAAACTTTCTGCGGGCTTTCAATGCACTATTTCTGGGTTGATTTTAACCATTTTCGACCATTTTTAACATTTTTCCAACTTTTTCCACATGTTCCAATGTACGCACTGGGCCGCTATGGAACCCGCAGAACTCTGCCACACTGTGGACATTTTTTTTTACTGCAATTAGGGTCAAATTGCCGGGTCAAAAGTGTCATTTCTTCGGGTAAATCACCCTCCTGGGCCCGGTTTTAATGTTTAAAAAGGTCAAATATTTGTATTAAATATATAATATTTGTATTTGATCGATGAGTGCTGATTTAAAACCAATTTTAGTGCATTTTGGGCACTTTTGAGAATGGTCGTATGTCGTCGTATTTGGTCGCGCCGACGTTTATGGCTGTCTTTTACCCAGGAAAATCACCTCCAGTGCCCGATATTCATGTCTGCACTTTGCCTGGGTTGACCCCAACCCAACCCCTAACTCTAACCCAAACCCAAACACATCTGTGGAGCCCTGTACGCCGCCTAGAGCTAAATAACGTTTTAAAAATTAAAAAAAAAAAAAAAAAATTCTACCCCTGGTAGACCCAAAAAAAATTTCTAGCGCTGGTAGACCCAGAAAAAATTTCTGCGGTCTTTCGATGCACTATTCCTGGGTTAATTTTAAACATTTTCGACCATTTTTGACATTTTCCCAAATTTACCGATCTTTTCCAAAACTTTCTGCGGGCTTTCAATGCACTATTCCTGGGTTGATTTTAAACATTTTCGACCATTTTTGACATTTTCCCAAATTTACCGATCTTTTCCAAAACTTTCTGCGGGCTTTCAATGCACTATTCCTGGGTTGATTTTAAACATTTTTGACCATTTTTGACATTTTCCCAAATTTACCGATCTTTTCCAAAACTTTCTGCGGGCTTTCAATGCACTATTCCTGGGTTGATTTTAAACATTTTCGACCATTTTTGACATTTTCCCAAATTTACCGATCTTTTCCAAAACTTTCTGCGGGCTTTCAATGCACTATTCCTGGGTTGATTTTAAACATTTTCGACCATTTTTGACATTTTCCCAAATTTACCGATCTTTTCCAAAACTTTCTGCGGGCTTTCAATGCACTATTCCTGGGTTGATTTTAAACATTTTCGACCATTTTTGACATTTTCCCAAATTTACCGATCTTTTCCAAAACTTTCTGCGGGCTTTCAATGCACTATTCCTGGGTTGATTTTAAACATTTTTGACCATTTTTGACATTTTCCCAAATTTACCGATCTTTTCCAAAACTTTCTGCGGGCTTTCAATGCACTATTTCTGGGTTGATTTTAAACATTTTCGACCATTTTTAACATTTTTCCAACTTTTTCCACATGTTCCAATGTACGCACTGGGCCGCTATGGAACCCGCAGAACTCTGCCACACTGTGGACATTTTTTTTTTACTGCAATTAGGGTCAAATTGCCGGGTCAAAAGTGTCATTTCTTCGGGTAAATCACCCTCCTGGGCCCGGTTTTAATGTTTAAAAAGGTCAAATATTTGTATTAATTATATAATATTTGTATTTGATCGATGAGTGCTGATTTAAAACCAATTTTAGTGCATTTTGGGCACTTTTGAGAATGGTCGTATGTCGTCGTATTTGGTCGCGCCGACGTTTATGGCTGTCTTTTACCCAGGAAAATCACCTCCAGTGCCCGATATTCATGTCTGCACTTTGCCTGGGTTGACCCCAACCCAACCCCTAACTCTAACCCAAACCCAAACACATCTGTGGAGCCCTGTACGCCGCCTAGAGCTAAATAACGTTTTAAAAATTAAAAAAAAAAAAAAAAAAATTCTACCCCTGGTAGACCCAAAAAAAATTTCTAGCGCTGGTAGACCCAGAAAAAATTTCTGCGGTCTTTCGATGCACTATTCCTGGGTTAATTTTAAACATTTTCGACCATTTTTGACATTTTCCCAAATTTACCGATCTTTTCCAAAACTTTCTGCGGGCTTTCAATGCACTATTCCTGGGTTGATTTTAAACATTTTTGACCATTTTTGACATTTTCCCAAATTTACCGATCTTTTCCAAAACTTTCTGCGGGCTTTCAATGCACTATTCCTGGGTTGATTTTAAACATTTTCGACCATTTTTGACATTTTCCCAAATTTACCGATCTTTTCCAAAACTTTCTGCGGGCTTTCAATGCACTATTCCTGGGTTGATTTTAAACATTTTCGACCATTTTTGACATTTTCCCAAATTTACCGATCTTTTCCAAAACTTTCTGCGGGCTTTCAATGCACTATTCCTGGGTTGATTTTAAACATTTTCGACCATTTTTGACATTTTCCCAAATTTACCGATCTTTTCCAAAACTTTCTGCGGGCTTTCAATGCACTATTCCTGGGTTGATTTTAAACATTTTCGACCATTTTTGACATTTTCCCAAATTTACCGATCTTTTCCAAAACTTTCTGCGGGCTTTCAATGCACTATTCCTGGGTTGATTTTAAACATTTTTGACCATTTTTGACATTTTCCCAAATTTACCGATCTTTTCCAAAACTTTCTGCGGGCTTTCAATGCACTATTTCTGGGTTGATTTTAACCATTTTCGACCATTTTTAACATTTTTCCAACTTTTTCCACATGTTCCAATGTACGCACTGGGCCGCTATGGAACCCGCAGAACTCTGCCACACTGTGGACATTTTTTTTTACTGCAATTAGGGTCAAATTGCCGGGTCAAAAGTGTCATTTCTTCGGGTAAATCACCCTCCTGGGCCCGGTTTTAATGTTTAAAAAGGTCAAATATTTGTATTAAATATATAATATTTGTATTTGATCGATGAGTGCTGATTTAAAACCAATTTTAGTGCATTTTGGGCACTTTTGAGAATGGTCGTATGTCGTCGTATTTGGTCGCGCCGACGTTTATGGCTGTCTTTTACCCAGGAAAATCACCTCCAGTGCCCGATATTCATGTCTGCACTTTGCCTGGGTTGACCCCAACCCAACCCCTAACTCTAACCCAAACCCAAACCCAAACCCATCTGTGGAGCCCTGTACGCCGCCTAGAGCTAAATAACGTTTTAAAAATTAAAAAAAAAAAAAAAAAATTTCTACCCCTGGTAGACCCAAAAAAAATTTCTAGCGCTGGTAGACCCAGAAAAAAATTCTGCGGGCTTTCAATGCACTATTCCTGGGTTGATTTTAAACATTTTCGACCATTTTTGACATTTTCCCAAATTTACCGATCTTTTCCAAAACTTTCTGCGGGCTTTCAATGCACTATTCCTGGGTTGATTTTAAACATTTTCGACCATTTTTGACATTTTCCCAAATTTACCGATCTTTTCCAAAACTTTCTGCGGGCTTTCAATGCACTATTCCTGGGTTGATTTTAAACATTTTTGACCATTTTTGACATTTTCCCAAATTTACCGATCTTTTCCAAAACTTTCTGCGGGCTTTCAATGCACTATTCCTGGGTTGATTTTAAACATTTTCGACCATTTTTGACATTTTCCCAAATTTACCGATCTTTTCCAAAACTTTCTGCGGGCTTTCAATGCACTATTCCTGGGTTGATTTTAAACATTTTCGACCATTTTTGACATTTTCCCAAATTTACCGATCTTTTCCAAAACTTTCTGCGGGCTTTCAATGCACTATTTCTGGGTTGATTTTAACCATTTTCGACCATTTTTAACATTTTTCCAACTTTTTCCACATGTTCCAATGTACGCACTGGGCCGCTATGGAACCCGCAGAACTCTGCCACACTGTGGACATTTTTTTTTACTGCAATTAGGGTCAAATTGCCGGGTCAAAAGTGTCATTTCTTCGGGTAAATCACCCTCCTGGGCCCGGTTTTAATGTTTAAAAAGGTCAAATATTTGTATTAAATATATAATATTTGTATTTGATCGATGAGTGCTGATTTAAAACCAATTTTAGTGCATTTTGGGCACTTTTGAGAATGGTCGTATGTCGTCGTATTTGGTCGCGCCGACGTTTATGGCTGTCTTTTACCCAGGAAAATCACCTCCAGTGCCCGATATTCATGTCTGCACTTTGCCTGGGTTGACCCCAACCCAACCCCTAACTCTAACCCAAACCCAAACACATCTGTGGAGCCCTGTACGCCGCCTAGAGCTAAATAACGTTTTAAAAATTAAAAAAAAAAAAAAAAAAATTCTACCCCTGGTAGACCCAAAAAAAATTTCTAGCGCTGGTAGACCCAGAAAAAATTTCTGCGGTCTTTCGATGCACTATTCCTGGGTTAATTTTAAACATTTTCGACCATTTTTGACATTTTCCCAAATTTACCGATCTTTTCCAAAACTTTCTGCGGGCTTTCAATGCACTATTCCTGGGTTGATTTTAAACATTTTCGACCATTTTTGACATTTTCCCAAATTTACCGATCTTTTCCAAAACTTTCTGCGGGCTTTCAATGCACTATTCCTGGGTTGATTTTAAACATTTTCGACCATTTTTGACATTTTCCCAAATTTACCGATCTTTTCCAAAACTTTCTGCGGGCTTTCAATGCACTATTCCTGGGTTGATTTTAAACATTTTTGACCATTTTTGACATTTTCCCAAATTTACCGATCTTTTCCAAAACTTTCTGCGGGCTTTCAATGCACTATTCCTGGGTTGATTTTAAACATTTTCGACCATTTTTGACATTTTCCCAAATTTACCGATCTTTTCCAAAACTTTCTGCGGGCTTTCAATGCACTATTCCTGGGTTGATTTTAAACATTTTTGACCATTTTTGACATTTTCCCAAATTTACCGATCTTTTCCAAAACTTTCTGCGGGCTTTCAATGCACTATTCCTGGGTTGATTTTAAACATTTTCGACCATTTTTGACATTTTCCCAAATATACCGATCTTTTCCAAAACTTTCTGCGGGCTTTCAATGCACTATTCCTGGGTTGATTTTAAACATTTTCGACCATTTTTGACATTTTCCCAAATTTACCGATCTTTTCCAAAACTTTCTGCGGGCTTTCAATGCACTATTCCTGGGTTGATTTTAAACATTTTCGACCATTTTTGACATTTTCCCAAATTTACCGATCTTTTCCAAAACTTTCTGCGGGCTTTCAATGCACTATTCCTGGGTTGATTTTAAACATTTTCGACCATTTTTGACATTTTCCCAAATTTACCGATCTTTTCCAAAACTTTCTGCGGGCTTTCAATGCACTATTCCTGGGTTGATTTTAAACATTTTCGACCATTTTTGACATTTTCCCAAATTTACCGATCTTTTCCAAAACTTTCTGCGGGCTTTCAATGCACTATTTCTGGGTTGATTTTAACCATTTTCGACCATTTTTAACATTTTTCCAACTTTTTCCACATGTTCCAATGTACGCACTGGGCCGCTATGGAACCCGCAGAACTCTGCCACACTGTGGACATTTTTTTTTACTGCAATTAGGGTCAAATTGCCGGGTCAAAAGTGTCATTTCTTCGGGTAAATCACCCTCCTGGGCCCGGTTTTAATGTTTAAAAAGGTCAAATATTTGTATTAAATATATAATATTTGTATTTGATCGATGAGTGCTGATTTAAAACCAATTTTAGTGCATTTTGGGCACTTTTGAGAATAAAAAAAAAAAAAAAAAAATTCTACCCCTGGTAGACCCAAAAAAAATTTCTAGCGCTGGTAGACCCAGAAAAAATTTCTGCGGTCTTTCGATGCACTATTCCTGGGTTAATTTTAAACATTTTCGACCATTTTTGACATTTTCCCAAATTTACCGATCTTTTCCAAAACTTTCTGCGGGCTTTCAATGCACTATTCCTGGGTTGATTTTAAACATTTTTGACCATTTTTGACATTTTCCCAAATTTACCGATCTTTTCCAAAACTTTCTGCGGGCTTTCAATGCACTATTCCTGGGTTGATTTTAAACATTTTTGACCATTTTTGACATTTTCCCAAATTTACCGATCTTTTCCAAAACTTTCTGCGGGCTTTCAATGCACTATTCCTGGGTTGATTTTAAACATTTTTGACCATTTTTGACATTTTCCCAAATTTACCGATCTTTTCCAAAACTTTCTGCGGGCTTTCAATGCACTATTCCTGGGTTGATTTTAAACATTTTCGACCATTTTTGACATTTTCCCAAATATACCGATCTTTTCCAAAACTTTCTGCGGGCTTTCAATGCACTATTCCTGGGTTGATTTTAAACATTTTTGACCATTTTTGACATTTTCCCAAATTTACCGATCTTTTCCAAAACTTTCTGCGGGCTTTCAATGCACTATTCCTGGGTTGATTTTAAACATTTTCGACCATTTTTGACATTTTCCCAAATTTACCGATCTTTTCCAAAACTTTCTGCGGGCTTTCAATGCACTATTCCTGGGTTGATTTTAAACATTTTCGACCATTTTTGACATTTTCCCAAATTTACCGATATTTTCCAAAACTTTCTGCGGGCTTTCAATGCACTATTCCTGGGTTGATTTTAAACATTTTCGACCATTTTTGACATTTTCCCAAATTTACCGATCTTTTCCAAAACTTTCTGCGGGCTTTCAATGCACTATTCCTGGGTTGATTTTAAACATTTTCGACCATTTTTGACATTTTCCCAAATTTACCGATCTTTTCCAAAACTTTCTGCGGGCTTTCAATGCACTATTCCTGGGTTGATTTTAAACATTTTCGACCATTTTTGACATTTTCCCAAATTTACCGATCTTTTCCAAAACTTTCTGCGGGCTTTCAATGCACTATTCCTGGGTTGATTTTAAACATTTTCGACCATTTTTGACATTTTCCCAAATTTACCGATCTTTTCCAAAACTTTCTGCGGGCTTTCAATGCACTATTCCTGGGTTGATTTTAAACATTTTCGACCATTTTTGACATTTTCCCAAATTTACCGATCTTTTCCAAAACTTTCTGCGGGCTTTCAATGCACTATTCCTGGGTTGATTTTAAACATTTTCGACCATTTTTGACATTTTCCCAAATTTACCGATCTTTTCCAAAACTTTCTGCGGGCTTTCAATGCACTATTCCTGGGTTGATTTTAAACATTTTCGACCATTTTTGACATTTTCCCAAATTTACCGATCTTTTCCAAAACTTTCTGCGGGCTTTCAATGCACTATTCCTGGGTTGATTTTAAACATTTTTGACCATTTTTGACATTTTCCCAAATTTACCGATCTTTTCCAAAACTTTCTGCGGGCTTTCAATGCACTATTCCTGGGTTGATTTTAAACATTTTCGACCATTTTTGACATTTTCCCAAATATACCGATCTTTTCCAAAACTTTCTGCGGGCTTTCAATGCACTATTCCTGGGTTGATTTTAAACATTTTTGACCATTTTTGACATTTTCCCAAATTTACCGATCTTTTCCAAAACTTTCTGCGGGCTTTCAATGCACTATTCCTGGGTTGATTTTAAACATTTTCGACCATTTTTGACATTTTCCCAAATTTACCGATCTTTTCCAAAACTTTCTGCGGGCTTTCAATGCACTATTCCTGGGTTGATTTTAAACATTTTCGACCATTTTTGACATTTTCCCAAATTTACCGATATTTTCCAAAACTTTCTGCGGGCTTTCAATGCACTATTCCTGGGTTGATTTTAAACATTTTCGACCATTTTTGACATTTTCCCAAATTTACCGATCTTTTCCAAAACTTTCTGCGGGCTTTCAATGCACTATTCCTGGGTTGATTTTAAACATTTTCGACCATTTTTGACATTTTCCCAAATTTACCGATCTTTTCCAAAACTTTCTGCGGGCTTTCAATGCACTATTCCTGGGTTGATTTTAAACATTTTCGACCATTTTTGACATTTTCCCAAATTTACCGATCTTTTCCAAAACTTTCTGCGGGCTTTCAATGCACTATTTCTGGGTTGATTTTAACCATTTTCGACCATTTTTAACATTTTTCCAACTTTTTCCACATGTTCCAATGTACGCACTGGGCCGCTATGGAACCCGCAGAACTCTGCCACACTGTGGACATTTTTTTTTACTGCAATTAGGGTCAAATTGCCAGGTCAAAAGTGGCATTTCTTCGGGTAAATCACCCTCCTGGGCCCGGTTTTAATGTTTAAAAAGGTCAAATATTTGTATTAAATATATAATATTTGTATTTGATCGATGAGTGCTGATTTAAAACCAATTTTAGTGCATTTTGGGCACTTTTGAGAATGGTCGTATGTCGTCGTATTTGGTCGCGCCGACGTTTATGGCTGTCTTTTACCCAGGAAAATCACCTCCAGTGCCCGATATTCATGTCTGCACTTTGCCTGGGTTGACCCCAACCCAACCCCTAACTCTAACCCAAACCCAAACCCAAACCCATCTGTGGAGCCCTGTACGCCGCCTAGAGCTAAATAACGTTTTAAAAATTAAAAAAAAAAAAAAAAAAAATTCTACCCCTGGTAGACCCAGAAAAAAATTCTGCGGTCTTTCGATGCACTATTCCTGGGTTAATTTTAAACATTTTCGACCATTTTTGACATTTTCCCAAATTTACCGATCTTTTCCAAAACTTTCTGCGGGCTTTCAATGCACTATTCCTGGGTTGATTTTAAACATTTTCGACCATTTTTGACATTTTCCCAAATTTACCGATCTTTTCCAAAACTTTCTGCGGGCTTTCAATGCACTATTCCTGGGTTGATTTTAAACATTTTCGACCATTTTTGACATTTTCCCAAATTTACCGATCTTTTCCAAAACTTTCTGCGGGCTTTCAATGCACTATTCCTGGGTTGATTTTAAACATTTTTGACCATTTTTGACATTTTCCCAAATTTACCGATCTTTTCCAAAACTTTCTGCGGGCTTTCAATGCACTATTCCTGGGTTGATTTTAAACATTTTCGACCATTTTTGACATTTTCCCAAATATACCGATCTTTTCCAAAACTTTCTGCGGGCTTTCAATGCACTATTCCTGGGTTGATTTTAAACATTTTTGACCATTTTTGACATTTTCCCAAATTTACCGATCTTTTCCAAAACTTTCTGCGGGCTTTCAATGCACTATTCCTGGGTTGATTTTAAACATTTTCGACCATTTTTGACATTTTCCCAAATATACCGATCTTTTCCAAAACTTTCTGCGGGCTTTCAATGCACTATTCCTGGGTTGATTTTAAACATTTTTGACCATTTTTGACATTTTCCCAAATTTACCGATCTTTTCCAAAACTTTCTGCGGGCTTTCAATGCACTATTCCTGGGTTGATTTTAAACATTTTCGACCATTTTTGACATTTTCCCAAATTTACCGATCTTTTCCAAAACTTTCTGCGGGCTTTCAATGCACTATTCCTGGGTTGATTTTAAACATTTTCGACCATTTTTGACATTTTCCCAAATTTACCGATATTTTCCAAAACTTTCTGCGGGCTTTCAATGCACTATTCCTGGGTTGATTTTAAACATTTTCGACCATTTTTGACATTTTCCCAAATTTACCGATCTTTTCCAAAACTTTCTGCGGGCTTTCAATGCACTATTCCTGGGTTGATTTTAAACATTTTCGACCATTTTTGACATTTTCCCAAATTTACCGATCTTTTCCAAAACTTTCTGCGGGCTTTCAATGCACTATTCCTGGGTTGATTTTAAACATTTTCGACCATTTTTGACATTTTCCCAAATTTACCGATCTTTTCCAAAACTTTCTGCGGGCTTTCAATGCACTATTTCTGGGTTGATTTTAACCATTTTCGACCATTTTTAACATTTTTCCAACTTTTTCCACATGTTCCAATGTACGCACTGGGCCGCTATGGAACCCGCAGAACTCTGCCACACTGTGGACATTTTTTTTTACTGCAATTAGGGTCAAATTGCCAGGTCAAAAGTGGCATTTCTTCGGGTAAATCACCCTCCTGGGCCCGGTTTTAATGTTTAAAAAGGTCAAATATTTGTATTAAATATATAATATTTGTATTTGATCGATGAGTGCTGATTTAAAACCAATTTTAGTGCATTTTGGGCACTTTTGAGAATGGTCGTATGTCGTCGTATTTGGTCGCGCCGACGTTTATGGCTGTCTTTTACCCAGGAAAATCACCTCCAGTGCCCGATATTCATGTCTGCACTTTGCCTGGGTTGACCCCAACCCAACCCCTAACTCTAACCCAAACCCAAACCCAAACCCATCTGTGGAGCCCTGTACGCCGCCTAGAGCTAAATAACGTTTTAAAAATTAAAAAAAAAAAAAAAAAAAATTCTACCCCTGGTAGACCCAAAAAAAATTTCTAGCGCTGGTAGACCCAGAAAAAATTTCTGCGGTCTTTCGATGCACTATTCCTGGGTTAATTTTAAACATTTTCGACCATTTTTGACATTTTCCCAAATTTACCGATCTTTTCCAAAACTTTCTGCGGGCTTTCAATGCACTATTCCTGGGTTGATTTTAAACATTTTCGACCATTTTTGACATTTTCCCAAATTTACCGATCTTTTCCAAAACTTTCTGCGGGCTTTCAATGCACTATTCCTGGGTTGATTTTAAACATTTTCGACCATTTTTGACATTTTCCCAAATTTACCCATCTTTTCCAAAACTTTCTGCGGGCTTTCAATGCACTATTCCTGGGTTGATTTTAAACATTTTTGACCATTTTTGACATTTTCCCAAATTTACCGATCTTTTCCAAAACTTTCTGCGGGCTTTCAATGCACTATTCCTGGGTTGATTTTAAACATTTTTGACCATTTTTGACATTTTCCCAAATTTACCGATCTTTTCCAAAACTTTCTGCGGGCTTTCAATGCACTATTCCTGGGTTGATTTTAAACATTTTCGACCATTTTTGACATTTTCCCAAATATACCGATCTTTTCCAAAACTTTCTGCGGGCTTTCAATGCACTATTCCTGGGTTGATTTTAAACATTTTCGACCATTTTTGACATTTTCCCAAATTTACCGATCTTTTCCAAAACTTTCTGCGGGCTTTCAATGCACTATTCCTGGGTTGATTTTAAACATTTTCGACCATTTTTGACATTTTCCCAAATTTACCGATCTTTTCCAAAACTTTCTGCGGGCTTTCAATGCACTATTCCTGGGTTGATTTTAAACATTTTCGACCATTTTTGACATTTTCCCAAATTTACCGATCTTTTCCAAAACTTTCTGCGGGCTTTCAATGCACTATTCCTGGGTTGATTTTAAACATTTTTGACCATTTTTGACATTTTCCCAAATTTACCGATCTTTTCCAAAACTTTCTGCGGGCTTTCAATGCACTATTCCTGGGTTGATTTTAAACATTTTCGACCATTTTTGACATTTTCCCAAATTTACCGATCTTTTCCAAAACTTTCTGCGGGCTTTCAATGCACTATTCCTGGGTTGATTTTAAACATTTTCGACCATTTTTGACATTTTCCCAAATTTACCGATCTTTTCCAAAACTTTCTGCGGGCTTTCAATGCACTATTTCTGGGTTGATTTTAACCATTTTCGACCATTTTTAACATTTTTCCAACTTTTTCCACATGTTCCAATGTACGCACTGGGCCGCTATGGAACCCGCAGAACTCTGCCACACTGTGGACATTTTTTTTTACTGCAATTAGGGTCAAATTGCCGGGTCAAAAGTGTCATTTCTTCGGGTAAATCACCCTCCTGGGCCCGGTTTTAATGTTTAAAAAGGTCAAATATTTGTATTAAATATATAATATTTGTATTTGATCGATGAGTGCTGATTTAAAACCAATTTTAGTGCATTTTGGGCACTTTTGAGAATAAAAAAAAAAAAAAAAAATTCTACCCCTGGTAGACCCAAAAAAAATTTCTAGCGCTGGTAGACCCAGAAAAAATTTCTGCGGTCTTTCGATGCACTATTCCTGGGTTAATTTTAAACATTTTCGACCATTTTTGACATTTTCCCAAATTTACCGATCTTTTCCAAAACTTTCTGCGGGCTTTCAATGCACTATTCCTGGGTTGATTTTAAACATTTTCGACCATTTTTGACATTTTCCCAAATTTACCGATCTTTTCCAAAACTTTCTGCGGGCTTTCAATGCACTATTTCTGGGTTGATTTTAAACATTTTCGACCATGTTTAACATTTTTCCAACTTTTTCCACATGTTCCAATGTACGCACTGGGCCGCTATGGAACCCGCAGAACTCTGCCACACTGTGGACATTTTTTTTTACTGCAATTAGGGTCAAATTGCCAGGTCAAAAGTGGCATTTCTTCGGGTAAATCACCCTCCTGGGCCCGGTTTTAATGTTTAAAAAGGTCAAATATTTGTATTAAATATATAATATTTGTATTTGATCGATGAGTGCTGATTTAAAACCAATTTTAGTGCATTTTGGGCACTTTTGAGAATGGTCGTATGTCGTCGTATTTGGTCGCGCCGACGTTTATGGCTGTCTTTTACCCAGGAAAATCACCTCCAGTGCCCGATATTCATGTCTGCACTTTGCCTGGGTTGACCCCAACCCAACCCCTAACTCTAACCCAAACCCAAACCCAAACCCATCTGTGGAGCCCTGTACGCCGCCTAGAGCTAAATAACGTTTTAAAAATTAAAAAAAAAAAAAAAAAAATTTCTACCCCTGGTAGACCCAAAAAAAATTTCTAGCGCTGGTAGACCCAGAAAAAATTTCTGCGGTCTTTCGATGCACTATTCCTGGGTTAATTTTAAACATTTTCGACCATTTTTGACATTTTCCCAAATTTACCGATCTTTTCCAAAACTTTCTGCGGGCTTTCAATGCACTATTCCTGGGTTGATTTTAAACATTTTCGACCATTTTTGACATTTTCCCAAATTTACCGATCTTTTCCAAAACTTTCTGCGGGCTTTCAATGCACTATTCCTGGGTTGATTTTAAACATTTTTGACCATTTTTGACATTTTCCCAAATTTACCGATCTTTTCCAAAACTTTCTGCGGGCTTTCAATGCACTATTCCTGGGTTGATTTTAAACATTTTTGACCATTTTTGACATTTTCCCAAATTTACCGATCTTTTCCAAAACTTTCTGCGGGCTTTCAATGCACTATTCCTGGGTTGATTTTAAACATTTTCGACCATTTTTGACATTTTCCCAAATATACCGATCTTTTCCAAAACTTTCTGCGGGCTTTCAATGCACTATTCCTGGGTTGATTTTAAACATTTTCGACCATTTTTGACATTTTCCCAAATTTACCGATCTTTTCCAAAACTTTCTGCGGGCTTTCAATGCACTATTCCTGGGTTGATTTTAAACATTTTCGACCATTTTTGACATTTTCCCAAATTTACCGATCTTTTCCAAAACTTTCTGCGGGCTTTCAATGCACTATTCCTGGGTTGATTTTAAACATTTTCGACCATTTTTGACATTTTCCCAAATTTACCGATCTTTTCCAAAACTTTCTGCGGGCTTTCAATGCACTATTCCTGGGTTGATTTTAAACATTTTTGACCATTTTTGACATTTTCCCAAATTTACCGATCTTTTCCAAAACTTTCTGCGGGCTTTCAATGCACTATTCCTGGGTTGATTTTAAACATTTTCGACCATTTTTGACATTTTCCCAAATTTACCGATCTTTTCCAAAACTTTCTGCGGGCTTTCAATGCACTATTCCTGGGTTGATTTTAAACATTTTCGACCATTTTTGACATTTTCCCAAATTTACCGATCTTTTCCAAAACTTTCTGCGGGCTTTCAATGCACTATTTCTGGGTTGATTTTAACCATTTTCGACCATTTTTAACATTTTTCCAACTTTTTCCACATGTTCCAATGTACGCACTGGGCCGCTATGGAACCCGCAGAACTCTGCCACACTGTGGACATTTTTTTTTACTGCAATTAGGGTCAAATTGCCGGGTCAAAAGTGTCATTTCTTCGGGTAAATCACCCTCCTGGGCCCGGTTTTAATGTTTAAAAAGGTCAAATATTTGTATTAAATATATAATATTTGTATTTGATCGATGAGTGCTGATTTAAAACCAATTTTAGTGCATTTTGGGCACTTTTGAGAATAAAAAAAAAAAAAAAAAATTCTACCCCTGGTAGACCCAAAAAAAATTTCTAGCGCTGGTAGACCCAGAAAAAATTTCTGCGGTCTTTCGATGCACTATTCCTGGGTTAATTTTAAACATTTTCGACCATTTTTGACATTTTCCCAAATTTACCGATCTTTTCCAAAACTTTCTGCGGGCTTTCAATGCACTATTCCTGGGTTGATTTTAAACATTTTTGACCATTTTTGACATTTTCCCAAATTTACCGATCTTTTCCAAAACTTTCTGCGGGCTTTCAATGCACTATTCCTGGGTTGATTTTAAACATTTTCGACCATTTTTAACATTTTTCCAACTTTTTCCACATGTTCCAATGTACGCACTGGGCCGCTATGGAACCCGCAGAACTCTGCCACACTGTGGACATTTTTTTTTTACTGCAATTAGGGTCAAATTGCCAGGTCAAAAGTGTCATTTCTTCGGGTAAATCACCCTCCTGGGCCCGGTTTTAATGTTTAAAAAGGTCAAATATTTGTATTAAATATATAATATTTGTATTTGATCGATGAGTGCTGATTTAAAACCAATTTTAGTGCATTTTGGGCACTTTTGAGAATGGTCGTATGTCGTCGTATTTGGTCGCGCCGACGTTTATGGCTGTCTTTTACCCAGGAAAATCACCTCCAGTGCCCGATATTCATGTCTGCACTTTGCCTGGGTTGACCCCAACCCAACCCCTAACTCTAACCCAAACCCAAACCCAAACCCATCTGTGGAGCCCTGTACGCCGCCTAGAGCTAAATAACGTTTTAAAAATTAAAAAAAAAAAAAAAAAATTTCTACCCCTGGTAGACCCAAAAAAAAATTCTAGCGCTGGTAGACCCAGAAAAAATTTCTGCGGTCTTTCGATGCACTATTCCTGGGTTGATTTTAAACATTTTCGACCATTTTTGACATTTTCCCAAATTTACCGATCTTTTCCAAAACTTTCTGCGGGCTTTCAATGCACTATTCCTGGGTTGATTTTAAACATTTTCGACCATTTTTGACATTTTCCCAAATTTACCGATCTTTTCCAAAACTTTCTGCGGGCTTTCAATGCACTATTCCTGGGTTGATTTTAAACATTTTCGACCATTTTTGACATTTTCCCAAATTTACCGATCTTTTCCAAAACTTTCTGCGGGCTTTCAATGCACTATTCCTGGGTTGATTTTAAACATTTTCGACCATTTTTGACATTTTCCCAAATTTACCGATCTTTTCCAAAACTTTCTGCGGGCTTTCAATGCACTATTCCTGGGTTGATTTTAAACATTTTCGACCATTTTTGACATTTTCCCAAATTTACCGATCTTTTCCAAAACTTTCTGCGGGCTTTCAATGCACTATTTCTGGGTTGATTTTAACCATTTTCGACCATTTTTAACATTTTTCCAACTTTTTCCACATGTTCCAATGTACGCACTGGGCCGCTATGGAACCCGCAGAACTCTGCCACACTGTGGACATTTTTTTTTACTGCAATTAGGGTCAAATTGCCAGGTCAAAAGTGTCATTTCTTCGGGTAAATCACCCTCCTGGGCCCGGTTTTAATGTTTAAAAAGGTCAAATATTTGTATTAAATATATAATATTTGTATTTGATCGATGAGTGCTGATTTAAAACCAATTTTAGTGCATTTTGGGCACTTTTGAGAATGGTCGTATGTCGTCGTATTTGGTCGCGCCGACGTTTATGGCTGTCTTTTACCCAGGAAAATCACCTCCAGTGCCCGATATTCATGTCTGCACTTTGCCTGGGTTGACCCCAACCCAACCCCTAACTCTAACCCAAACCCAAACCCAAACCCATCTGTGGAGCCCTGTACGCCGCCTAGAGCTAAATAACGTTTTAAAAATTAAAAAAAAAAAAAAAATTTCTACCCCTGGTAGAACCAAAAAAAATTTCTAGCGCTGGTAGACCCAGAAAAAATTTCTGCGGTCTTTCGATGCACTATTCCTGGGTTAATTTTAAACATTTTCGACCATTTTTGACATTTTCCCAAATTTACCGATCTTTTCCAAAACTTTCTGCGGGCTTTCAATGCACTATTCCTGGGTTGATTTTAAACATTTTCGACCATTTTTGACATTTTCCCAAATTTACCGATCTTTTCCAAAACTTTCTGCGGGCTTTCAATGCACTATTCCTGGGTTGATTTTAAACATTTTTGACCATTTTTGACATTTTCCCAAATTTACCGATCTTTTCCAAAACTTTCTGCGGGCTTTCAATGCACTATTCCTGGGTTGATTTTAAACATTTTCGACCATTTTTGACATTTTCCCAAATTTACCGATCTTTTCCAAAACTTTCTGCGGGCTTTCGGTGCACTATTCCTGGGTTGATTTTAAACATTTTCGACCATTTTTGACATTTTCCCAAATTTACCGATCTTTTTCCAAAACTTTCTGCGGGCTTTCGATGCACTATTATCGACAGATACCAGGTTTCATCGTCGAGCTCCGTATATTTTTCGAGTTTCAGCACTTTTAAAATCGGCGGGGGTTCGCCCCGAGTCGATCCGAGAATAGTGCACCGTGAGCGGATTGGGTCGGCTGATGCCCCGCTGAATTTCTGAGCTCCAGAAATTTTTCTAAGTCCCTCCACACTTAGAAAAAAAACGCTTAAATTTAAGCGGATTTTTTCTAAGTCCCTCCACACTTAGAAAAAAAACGCTTAAATTTAAGCGGATTTTTTCTAAGTCCCTCCACACTTAGAAAAAAAACGCTTAAATTTAAGCGGATTTTTTCTAAGTCCCTCCACACTTAGAAAAAAAACGCTTAAATTTAAATTTACCGATCTTTTCCAAAACTTTCTGCGGGCTTTCGGTGCACTATTCCTGGGTTGATTTTAAACATTTTCGACCATTTTTGACATTTTCCCAAATATACCGATCTTTTCCAAAACTTTCTGCGGGCTTTCAATGCACTATTCCTGGGTTGATTTTAAACATTTTCGACCATTTTTGACATTTTCCCAAATTTACCGATCTTTTCCAAAACTTTCTGCGGGCTTTCAATGCACTATTCCTGGGTTGATTTTAAACATTTTCGACCATTTTTGACATTTTCCCAAATTTACCGATCTTTTCCAAAACTTTCTGCGGGCTTTCAATGCACTATTCCTGGGTTGATTTTAAACATTTTCGACCATTTTTGACATTTTCCCAAATTTACCGATCTTTTCCAAAACTTTCTGCGGGCTTTCAATGCACTATTCCTGGGTTGATTTTAAACATTTTTGACCATTTTTGACATTTTCCCAAATTTACCGATCTTTTCCAAAACTTTCTGCGGGCTTTCAATGCACTATTCCTGGGTTGATTTTAAACATTTTCGACCATTTTTGACATTTTCCCAAATTTACCGATCTTTTCCAAAACTTTCTGCGGGCTTTCAATGCACTATTCCTGGGTTGATTTTAAACATTTTTGACCATTTTTGACATTTTCCCAAATTTACCGATCTTTTCCAAAACTTTCTGCGGGCTTTCAATGCACTATTCCTGGGTTGATTTTAAACATTTTCGACCATTTTTGACATTTTCCCAAATATACCGATCTTTTCCAAAACTTTCTGCGGGCTTTCAATGCACTATTCCTGGGTTGATTTTAAACATTTTTGACCATTTTTGACATTTTCCCAAATTTACCGATCTTTTCCAAAACTTTCTGCGGGCTTTCAATGCACTATTCCTGGGTTGATTTTAAACATTTTCGACCATTTTTGACATTTTCCCAAATTTACCGATCTTTTCCAAAACTTTCTGCGGGCTTTCAATGCACTATTCCTGGGTTGATTTTAAACATTTTCGACCATTTTTGACATTTTCCCAAATTTACCGATATTTTCCAAAACTTTCTGCGGGCTTTCAATGCACTATTCCTGGGTTGATTTTAAACATTTTCGACCATTTTTGACATTTTCCCAAATTTACCGATCTTTTCCAAAACTTTCTGCGGGCTTTCAATGCACTATTCCTGGGTTGATTTTAAACATTTTCGACCATTTTTGACATTTTCCCAAATTTACCGATCTTTTCCAAAACTTTCTGCGGGCTTTCAATGCACTATTCCTGGGTTGATTTTAAACATTTTCGACCATTTTTGACATTTTCCCAAATTTACCGATCTTTTCCAAAACTTTCTGCGGGCTTTCAATGCACTATTTCTGGGTTGATTTTAACCATTTTCGACCATTTTTAACATTTTTCCAACTTTTTCCACATGTTCCAATGTACGCACTGGGCCGCTATGGAACCCGCAGAACTCTGCCACACTGTGGACATTTTTTTTTACTGCAATTAGGGTCAAATTGCCAGGTCAAAAGTGTCATTTCTTCGGGTAAATCACCCTCCTGGGCCCGGTTTTAATGTTTAAAAAGGTCAAATATTTGTATTAAATATATAATATTTGTATTTGATCGATGAGTGCTGATTTAAAACCAATTTTAGTGCATTTTGGGCACTTTTGAGAATGGTCGTATGTCATCGTATTTGGTCGCGCCGACGTTTATGGCTGTCTTTTACCCAGGAAAATCACCTCCAGTGCCCGATATTCATGTCTGCACTTTGCCTGGGTTGACCCCAACCCAACCCCTAACTCTAACCCAAACCCAAACCCAAACCCATCTGTGGAGCCCTGTACGCCGCCTAGAGCTAAATAACGTTTTAAAAATTAAAAAAAAAAAAAATAAATTTCTACCCCTGGTAGACCCAAAAAAAAATTCTAGCGCTGGTAGACCCAGAAAAAATTTCTGCGGTCTTTCGATGCACTATTCCTGGGTTAATTTTAAACATTTTCGACCATTTTTGACATTTTCCCAAATTTACCGATCTTTTCCAAAACTTTCTGCGGGCTTTCAATGCACTATTCCTGGGTTGATTTTAAACATTTTCGACCATTTTTGACATTTTCCCAAATTTACCGATCTTTTCCAAAACTTTCTGCGGGCTTTCAATGCACTATTCCTGGGTTGATTTTAAACATTTTTGACCATTTTTGACATTTTCCCAAATTTACCGATCTTTTCCAAAACTTTCTGCGGGCTTTCAATGCACTATTCCTGGGTTGATTTTAAACATTTTCGACCATTTTTGACATTTTCCCAAATTTACCGATCTTTTCCAAAACTTTCTGCGGGCTTTCAATGCACTATTCCTGGGTTGATTTTAAACATTTTCGACCATTTTTGACATTTTCCCAAATTTACCGATCTTTTCCAAAACTTTCTGCGGGCTTTCAATGCACTATTCCTGGGTTGATTTTAAACATTTTCGACCATTTTTGACATTTTCCCAAATTTACCGATCTTTTCCAAAACTTTCTGCGGGCTTTCAATGCACTATTCCTGGGTTGATTTTAAACATTTTCGACCATTTTTGACATTTTCCCAAATTTACCGATCTTTTCCAAAACTTTCTGCGGGCTTTCAATGCACTATTCCTGGGTTGATTTTAAACATTTTCGACCATTTTTGACATTTTCCCAAATTTACCGATCTTTTCCAAAACTTTCTGCGGGCTTTCAATGCACTATTTCTGGGTTGATTTTAACCATTTTCGACCATTTTTAACATTTTTCCAACTTTTTCCACATGTTCCAATGTACGCACTGGGCCGCTATGGAACCCGCAGAACTCTGCCACACTGTGGACATTTTTTTTTACTGCAATTAGGGTCAAATTGCCAGGTCAAAAGTGTCATTTCTTCGGGTAAATCACCCTCCTGGGCCCGGTTTTAATGTTTAAAAAGGTCAAATATTTGTATTAAATATATAATATTTGTATTTGATCGATGAGTGCTGATTTAAAACCAATTTTAGTGCATTTTGGGCACTTTTGAGAATGGTCGTATGTCGTCGTATTTGGTCGCGCCGACGTTTATGGCTGTCTTTTACCCAGGAAAATCACCTCCAGTGCCCGATATTCATGTCTGCACTTTGCCTGGGTTGACCCCAACCCAACCCCTAACTCTAACCCAAACCCAAACCCAAACCCATCTGTGGAGCCCTGTACGCCGCCTAGAGCTAAATAACGTTTTAAAAATTAAAAAAAAAAAAAAAAATTCTACCCCTGGTAGAACCAAAAAAAATTTCTAGCGCTGGTAGACCCAGAAAAAATTTCTGCGGTCTTTCGATGCACTATTCCTGGGTTAATTTTAAACATTTTCGACCATTTTTGACATTTTCCCAAATTTACCGATCTTTTCCAAAACTTTCTGCGGGCTTTCAATGCACTATTCCTGGGTTGATTTTAAACATTTTCGACCATTTTTGACATTTTCCCAAATTTACCGATCTTTTCCAAAACTTTCTGCGGGCTTTCAATGCACTATTCCTGGGTTGATTTTAAACATTTTTGACCATTTTTGACATTTTCCCAAATTTACCGATCTTTTCCAAAACTTTCTGCGGGCTTTCAATGCACTATTCCTGGGTTGATTTTAAACATTTTCGACCATTTTTGACATTTTCCCAAATTTACCGATCTTTTCCAAAACTTTCTGCGGGCTTTCGGTGCACTATTCCTGGGTTGATTTTAAACATTTTCGACCATTTTTGACATTTTCCCAAATTTACCGATCTTTTTCCAAAACTTTCTGCGGGCTTTCGATGCACTATTATCGACAGATACCAGGTTTCATCGTCGAGCTCCGTATATTTTTCGAGTTTCAGCACTTTTAAAATCGGCGGGGGTTCGCCCCGAGTCGATCCGAGAATAGTGCACCGTGAGCGGATTGGGTCGGCTGATGCCCCGCTGAATTTCTGAGCTCCAGAAATTTTTCTAAGTCCCTCCACACTTAGAAAAAAAACGCTTAAATTTAAGCGGATTTTTTCTAAGTCCCTCCACACTTAGAAAAAAAACGCTTAAATTTAAGCGGATTTTTTCTAAGTCCCTCCACACTTAGAAAAAAAACGCTTAAATTTAAGCGGATTTTTTCTAAGTCCCTCCACACTTAGAAAAAAAACGCTTAAATTTAAATTTACCGATCTTTTCCAAAACTTTCTGCGGGCTTTCGGTGCACTATTCCTGGGTTGATTTTAAACATTTTCGACCATTTTTGACATTTTCCCAAATATACCGATCTTTTCCAAAACTTTCTGCGGGCTTTCAATGCACTATTCCTGGGTTGATTTTAAACATTTTCGACCATTTTTGACATTTTCCCAAATTTACCGATCTTTTCCAAAACTTTCTGCGGGCTTTCAATGCACTATTCCTGGGTTGATTTTAAACATTTTCGACCATTTTTGACATTTTCCCAAATTTACCGATCTTTTCCAAAACTTTCTGCGGGCTTTCAATGCACTATTCCTGGGTTGATTTTAAACATTTTCGACCATTTTTGACATTTTCCCAAATTTACCGATCTTTTCCAAAACTTTCTGCGGGCTTTCAATGCACTATTCCTGGGTTGATTTTAAACATTTTTGACCATTTTTGACATTTTCCCAAATTTACCGATCTTTTCCAAAACTTTCTGCGGGCTTTCAATGCACTATTCCTGGGTTGATTTTAAACATTTTCGACCATTTTTGACATTTTCCCAAATTTACCGATCTTTTCCAAAACTTTCTGCGGGCTTTCAATGCACTATTCCTGGGTTGATTTTAAACATTTTTGACCATTTTTGACATTTTCCCAAATTTACCGATCTTTTCCAAAACTTTCTGCGGGCTTTCAATGCACTATTCCTGGGTTGATTTTAAACATTTTCGACCATTTTTGACATTTTCCCAAATATACCGATCTTTTCCAAAACTTTCTGCGGGCTTTCAATGCACTATTCCTGGGTTGATTTTAAACATTTTTGACCATTTTTGACATTTTCCCAAATTTACCGATCTTTTCCAAAACTTTCTGCGGGCTTTCAATGCACTATTCCTGGGTTGATTTTAAACATTTTCGACCATTTTTGACATTTTCCCAAATTTACCGATCTTTTCCAAAACTTTCTGCGGGCTTTCAATGCACTATTCCTGGGTTGATTTTAAACATTTTCGACCATTTTTGACATTTTCCCAAATTTACCGATATTTTCCAAAACTTTCTGCGGGCTTTCAATGCACTATTCCTGGGTTGATTTTAAACATTTTCGACCATTTTTGACATTTTCCCAAATTTACCGATCTTTTCCAAAACTTTCTGCGGGCTTTCAATGCACTATTCCTGGGTTGATTTTAAACATTTTCGACCATTTTTGACATTTTCCCAAATTTACCGATCTTTTCCAAAACTTTCTGCGGGCTTTCAATGCACTATTCCTGGGTTGATTTTAAACATTTTCGACCATTTTTGACATTTTCCCAAATTTACCGATCTTTTCCAAAACTTTCTGCGGGCTTTCAATGCACTATTTCTGGGTTGATTTTAACCATTTTCGACCATTTTTAACATTTTTCCAACTTTTTCCACATGTTCCAATGTACGCACTGGGCCGCTATGGAACCCGCAGAACTCTGCCACACTGTGGACATTTTTTTTTACTGCAATTAGGGTCAAATTGCCAGGTCAAAAGTGGCATTTCTTCGGGTAAATCACCCTCCTGGGCCCGGTTTTAATGTTTAAAAAGGTCAAATATTTGTATTAAATATATAATATTTGTATTTGATCGATGAGTGCTGATTTAAAACCAATTTTAGTGCATTTTGGGCACTTTTGAGAATGGTCGTATGTCGTCGTATTTGGTCGCGCCGACGTTTATGGCTGTCTTTTACCCAGGAAAATCACCTCCAGTGCCCGATATTCATGTCTGCACTTTGCCTGGGTTGACCCCAACCCAACCCCTAACTCTAACCCAAACCCAAACCCAAACCCATCTGTGGAGCCCTGTACGCCGCCTAGAGCTAAATAACGTTTTAAAAATTAAAAAAAAAAAAAAAAAAAATTCTACCCCTGGTAGACCCAAAAAAAATTTCTAGCGCTGGTAGACCCAGAAAAAATTTCTGCGGTCTTTCGATGCACTATTCCTGGGTTAATTTTAAACATTTTCGACCATTTTTGACATTTTCCCAAATTTACCGATCTTTTCCAAAACTTTCTGCGGGCTTTCAATGCACTATTCCTGGGTTGATTTTAAACATTTTCGACCATTTTTGACATTTTCCCAAATTTACCGATCTTTTCCAAAACTTTCTGCGGGCTTTCAATGCACTATTCCTGGGTTGATTTTAAACATTTTTGACCATTTTTGACATTTTCCCAAATTTACCGATCTTTTCCAAAACTTTCTGCGGGCTTTCAATGCACTATTCCTGGGTTGATTTTAAACATTTTCGACCATTTTTGACATTTTCCCAAATTTACCCATCTTTTCCAAAACTTTCTGCGGGCTTTCAATGCACTATTCCTGGGTTGATTTTAAACATTTTCGACCATTTTTGACATTTTCCCAAATTTACCGATCTTTTCCAAAACTTTCTGCGGGCTTTCAATGCACTATTTCTGGGTTGATTTTAACCATTTTCGACCATTTTTAACATTTTTCCAACTTTTTCCACATGTTCCAATGTACGCACTGGGCCGCTATGGAACCCGCAGAACTCTGCCACACTGTGGACATTTTTTTTTACTGCAATTAGGGTCAAATTGCCGGGTCAAAAGTGTCATTTCTTCGGGTAAATCACCCTCCTGGGCCCGGTTTTAATGTTTAAAAAGGTCAAATATTTGTATTAAATATATAATATTTGTATTTGATCGATGAGTGCTGATTTAAAACCAATTTTAGTGCATTTTGGGCACTTTTGAGAATGGTCGTATGTCGTCGTATTTGGTCGCGCCGACGTTTATGGCTGTCTTTTACCCAGGAAAATCACCTCCAGTGCCCGATATTCATGTCTGCACTTTGCCTGGGTTGACCCCAACACAACCCCTAACTCTAACCCAAACCCAAACCCATCTGTGGAGCCCTGTACGCCGCCTAGAGCTAAATAACGTTTTAAAAATTAAAAAAAAAAAAAAAAAATTCTACCCCTGGTAGACCCCAAAAAAATTTCTAGCGCTGGTAGACCCAGAAAAAATTTCTGCGGGCTTTCGATGCACTATTCCTGGGTTAATTTTAAACATTTTCGACCATTTTTGACATTTTCCCAAATTTACCGATCTTTTCCAAAACTTTCTGCGGGCTTTCAATGCACTATTCCTGGGTTGATTTTAAACATTTTCGACCATTTTTGACATTTTCCCAAATTTACCGATCTTTTCCAAAACTTTCTGCGGGCTTTCAATGCACTATTCCTGGGTTGATTTTAAACATTTTCGACCATTTTTGACATTTTCCCAAATTTACCGATCTTTTCCAAAACTTTCTGCGGGCTTTCAATGCACTATTCCTGGGTTGATTTTAAACATTTTCGACCATTTTTGACATTTTCCCAAATTTACCGATCTTTTCCAAAACTTTCTGCGGGCTTTCAATGCACTATTCCTGGGTTGATTTTAAACATTTTCGACCATTTTTGACATTTTCCCAAATTTACCGATCTTTTCCAAAACTTTCTGCGGGCTTTCAATGCACTATTCCTGGGTTGATTTTAAACATTTTTGACCATTTTTGACATTTTCCCAAATTTACCGATCTTTTCCAAAACTTTCTGCGGGCTTTCAATGCACTATTCCTGGGTTGATTTTAAACATTTTCGACCATTTTTGACATTTTCCCAAATTTACCGATCTTTTCCAAAACTTTCTGCGGGCTTTCAATGCACTATTCCTGGGTTGATTTTAAACATTTTCGACCATTTTTGACATTTTCCCAAATTTACCGATCTTTTCCAAAACTTTCTGCGGGCTTTCAATGCACTATTCCTGGGTTGATTTTAAACATTTTCGACCATTTTTGACATTTTCCCAAATTTACCGATCTTTTCCAAAACTTTCTGCGGGCTTTCGGTGCACTATTCCTGGGTTGATTTTAAACATTTTTGACCATTTTTGACATTTTCCCAAATTTACCGATCTTTTCCAAAACTTTCTGCGGGCTTTCAATGCACTATTCCTGGGTTGATTTTAAACATTTTCGACCATTTTTGACATTTTCCCAAATTTACCGATCTTTTCCAAAACTTTCTGCGGGCTTTCAATGCACTATTCCTGGGTTGATTTTAAACATTTTTGACCATTTTTGACATTTTCCCAAATTTACCGATCTTTTCCAAAACTTTCTGCGGGCTTTCAATGCACTATTCCTGGGTTGATTTTAAACATTTTCGACCATTTTTGACATTTTCCCAAATTTACCGATCTTTTCCAAAACTTTCTGCGGGCTTTCAATGCACTATTCCTGGGTTGATTTTAAACATTTTCGACCATTTTTGACATTTTCCCAAATTTACCGATCTTTTCCAAAACTTTCTGCGGGCTTTCAATGCACTATTCCTGGGTTGATTTTAAACATTTTCGACCATTTTTGACATTTTCCCAAATTTACCGATCTTTTCCAAAACTTTCTGCGGGCTTTCAATGCACTATTCCTGGGTTGATTTTAAACATTTTTGACCATTTTTGACATTTTCCCAAATTTACCGATCTTTTCCAAAACTTTCTGCGGGCTTTCAATGCACTATTCCTGGGTTGATTTTAAACATTTTCGACCATTTTTGACATTTTCCCAAATTTACCGATCTTTTCCAAAACTTTCTGCGGGCTTTCAATGCACTATTCCTGGGTTGATTTTAAACATTTTCGACCATTTTTGACATTTTCCCAAATTTACCGATCTTTTCCAAAACTTTCTGCGGGCTTTCAATGCACTATTTCTGGGTTGATTTTAACCATTTTCGACCATTTTTAACATTTTTCCAACTTTTTCCACATGTTCCAATGTACGCACTGGGCCGCTATGGAACCCGCAGAACTCTGCCACACTGTGGACATTTTTTTTTACTGCAATTAGGGTCAAATTGCCGGGTCAAAAGTGTCATTTCTTCGGGTAAATCACCCTCCTGGGCCCGGTTTTAATGTTTAAAAAGGTCAAATATTTGTATTAAATATATAATATTTGTATTTGATCGATGAGTGCTGATTTAAAACCAATTTTAGTGCATTTTGGGCACTTTTGAGAATGGTCGTATGTCGTCGTATTTGGTCGCGCCGACGTTTATGGCTGTCTTTTACCCAGGAAAATCACCTCCAGTGCCCGATATTCATGTCTGCACTTTGCCTGGGTTGACCCCAACCCAACCCCTAACTCTAACCCAAACCCAAACCCAAACCCATCTGTGGAGCCCTGTACGCCGCCTAGAGCTAAATAACGTTTTAAAAATTAAAAAAAAAAAAAAAAAATTCTACCCCTGGTAGACCCAAAAAAAATTTCTACCCCTGGTAGACCCAGAAAAAATTTCTAGCGCTGGTAGACCCAGAAAAAATTTCTGCGGTCTTTCGATGCACTATTCCTGGGTTAATTTTAAACATTTTCGACCATTTTTGACATTTTCCCAAATTTACCGATCTTTTCCAAAACTTTCTGCGGGCTTTCAATGCACTATTCCTGGGTTGATTTTAAACATATTTGACCATTTTTGACATTTTCCCAAATTTACCGATCTTTTCCAAAACTTTCTGCGGGCTTTCAATGCACTATTCCTGGGTTGATTTTAAACATTTTCGACCATTTTTGACATTTTCCCAAATATACCGATCTTTTCCAAAACTTTCTGCGGGCTTTCAATGCACTATTCCTGGGTTGATTTTAAACATTTTTGACCATTTTTGACATTTTCCCAAATTTACCGATCTTTTCCAAAACTTTCTGCGGGCTTTCAATGCACTATTCCTGGGTTGATTTTAAACATTTTCGACCATTTTTGACATTTTCCCAAATTTACCGATCTTTTCCAAAACTTTCTGCGGGCTTTCAATGCACTATTCCTGGGTTGATTTTAAACATTTTCGACCATTTTTGACATTTTCCCAAATTTACCGATCTTTTCCAAAACTTTCTGCGGGCTTTCAATGCACTATTTCTGGGTTGATTTTAACCATTTTCGACCATTTTTAACATTTTTCCAACTTTTTCCACATGTTCCAATGTACGCACTGGGCCGCTATGGAACCCGCAGAACTCTGCCACACTGTGGACATTTTTTTTTACTGCAATTAGGGTCAAATTGCCGGGTCAAAAGTGTCATTTCTTCGGGTAAATCACCCTCCTGGGCCCGGTTTTAATGTTTAAAAAGGTCAAATATTTGTATTAAATATATAATATTTGTATTTGATCGATGAGTGCTGATTTAAAACCAATTTTAGTGCATTTTGGGCACTTTTGAGAATGGTCGTATGTCGTCGTATTTGGTCGCGCCGACGTTTATGGCTGTCTTTTACCCAGGAAAATCACCTCCAGTGCCCGATATTCATGTCTGCACTTTGCCTGGGTTGACCCCAACCCAACCCCTAACTCTAACCCAAACCCAAACCCAAACCCATCTGTGGAGCCCTGTACGCCGCCTAGAGCTAAATAACGTTTTAAAAATTAAAAAAAAAAAAAAAAAATTCTACCCCTGGTAGACCCAAAAAAAATTTCTAGCGCTGGTAGACCCAGAAAAAATTTCTGCGGTCTTTCGATGCACTATTCCTGGGTTAATTTTAAACATTTTCGACCATTTTTGACATTTTCCCAAATTTACCGATCTTTTCCAAAACTTTCTGCGGGCTTTCAATGCACTATTCCTGGGTTGATTTTAAACATTTTCGACCATTTTTGACATTTTCCCAAATTTACCGATCTTTTCCAAAACTTTCTGCGGGCTTTCAATGCACTATTCCTGGGTTGATTTTAAACATTTTTGACCATTTTTGACATTTTCCCAAATTTACCGATCTTTTCCAAAACTTTCTGCGGGCTTTCAATGCACTATTCCTGGGTTGATTTTAAACATTTTCGACCATTTTTGACATTTTCCCAAATTTACCGATCTTTTCCAAAACTTTCTGCGGGCTTTCAATGCACTATTCCTGGGTTGATTTTAAACATTTTCGACCATTTTTGACATTTTCCCAAATTTACCGATCTTTTCCAAAACTTTCTGCGGGCTTTCAATGCACTATTCCTGGGTTGATTTTAAACATTTTCGACCATTTTTGACATTTTCCCAAATTTACCGATCTTTTCCAAAACTTTCTGCGGGCTTTCAATGCACTATTCCTGGGTTGATTTTAAACATTTTCGACCATTTTTGACATTTTCCCAAATTTACCGATCTTTTCCAAAACTTTCTGCGGGCTTTCAATGCACTATTCCTGGGTTGATTTTAAACATTTTCGACCATTTTTGACATTTTCCCAAATTTACCGATCTTTTCCAAAACTTTCTGCGGGCTTTCAATGCACTATTCCTGGGTTGATTTTAAACATTTTCGACCATTTTTGACATTTTCCCAAATTTACCGATCTTTTCCAAAACTTTCTGCGGGCTTTCAATGCACTATTTCTGGGTTGATTTTAACCATTTTCGACCATTTTTAACATTTTTCCAACTTTTTCCACATGTTCCAATGTACGCACTGGGCCGCTATGGAACCCGCAGAACTCTGCCACACTGTGGACATTTTTTTTTACTGCAATTAGGGTCAAATTGCCAGGTCAAAAGTGTCATTTCTTCGGGTAAATCACCCTCCTGGGCCCGGTTTTAATGTTTAAAAAGGTCAAATATTTGTATTAAATATATAATATTTGTATTTGATCGATGAGTGCTGATTTAAAACCAATTTTAGTGCATTTTGGGCACTTTTGAGAATGGTCGTATGTCGTCGTATTTGGTCGCGCCGACGTTTATGGCTGTCTTTTACCCAGGAAAATCACCTCCAGTGCCCGATATTCATGTCTGCACTTTGCCTGGGTTGACCCCAACCCAACCCCTAACTCTAACCCAAACCCAAACCCAAACCCATCTGTGGAGCCCTGTACGCCGCCTAGAGCTAAATAACGTTTTAAAAATTAAAAAAAAAAAAAAAAATTCTACCCCTGGTAGAACCAAAAAAAATTTCTAGCGCTGGTAGACCCAGAAAA
This sequence comes from Stigmatopora argus, assembly GCF_051989625.1. NCBI lineage: Eukaryota > Metazoa > Chordata > Actinopteri > Syngnathiformes > Syngnathidae > Stigmatopora > Stigmatopora argus. The sequence continues at coordinate 55,666 of NW_027520056.1, forward strand.
AATTTCTGCGGTCTTTCGATGCACTATTCCTGGGTTAATTTTAAACATTTTCGACCATTTTTGACATTTTCCCAAATTTACCGATCTTTTCCAAAACTTTCTGCGGGCTTTCAATGCACTATTCCTGGGTTGATTTTAAACATTTTCGACCATTTTTGACATTTTCCCAAATTTACCGATCTTTTCCAAAACTTTCTGCGGGCTTTCAATGCACTATTCCTGGGTTGATTTTAAACATTTTTGACCATTTTTGACATTTTCCCAAATTTACCGATCTTTTCCAAAACTTTCTGCGGGCTTTCAATGCACTATTCCTGGGTTGATTTTAAACATTTTCGACCATTTTTGACATTTTCCCAAATTTACCGATCTTTTCCAAAACTTTCTGCGGGCTTTCGGTGCACTATTCCTGGGTTGATTTTAAACATTTTCGACCATTTTTGACATTTTCCCAAATTTACCGATCTTTTTCCAAAACTTTCTGCGGGCTTTCGATGCACTATTATCGACAGATACCAGGTTTCATCGTCGAGCTCCGTATATTTTTCGAGTTTCAGCACTTTTAAAATCGGCGGGGGTTCGCCCCGAGTCGATCCGAGAATAGTGCACCGTGAGCGGATTGGGTCGGCTGATGCCCCGCTGAATTTCTGAGCTCCAGAAATTTTTCTAAGTCCCTCCACACTTAGAAAAAAAACGCTTAAATTTAAGCGGATTTTTTCTAAGTCCCTCCACACTTAGAAAAAAAACGCTTAAATTTAAGCGGATTTTTTCTAAGTCCCTCCACACTTAGAAAAAAAACGCTTAAATTTAAGCGGATTTTTTCTAAGTCCCTCCACACTTAGAAAAAAAACGCTTAAATTTAAATTTACCGATCTTTTCCAAAACTTTCTGCGGGCTTTCGGTGCACTATTCCTGGGTTGATTTTAAACATTTTCGACCATTTTTGACATTTTCCCAAATATACCGATCTTTTCCAAAACTTTCTGCGGGCTTTCAATGCACTATTCCTGGGTTGATTTTAAACATTTTCGACCATTTTTGACATTTTCCCAAATTTACCGATCTTTTCCAAAACTTTCTGCGGGCTTTCAATGCACTATTCCTGGGTTGATTTTAAACATTTTCGACCATTTTTGACATTTTCCCAAATTTACCGATCTTTTCCAAAACTTTCTGCGGGCTTTCAATGCACTATTCCTGGGTTGATTTTAAACATTTTCGACCATTTTTGACATTTTCCCAAATTTACCGATCTTTTCCAAAACTTTCTGCGGGCTTTCAATGCACTATTCCTGGGTTGATTTTAAACATTTTTGACCATTTTTGACATTTTCCCAAATTTACCGATCTTTTCCAAAACTTTCTGCGGGCTTTCAATGCACTATTCCTGGGTTGATTTTAAACATTTTTGACCATTTTTGACATTTTCCCAAATTTACCGATCTTTTCCAAAACTTTCTGCGGGCTTTCAATGCACTATTCCTGGGTTGATTTTAAACATTTTTGACCATTTTTGACATTTTCCCAAATTTACCGATCTTTTCCAAAACTTTCTGCGGGCTTTCAATGCACTATTCCTGGGTTGATTTTAAACATTTTCGACCATTTTTGACATTTTCCCAAATTTACCGATCTTTTCCAAAACTTTCTGCGGGCTTTCAATGCACTATTTCTGGGTTGATTTTAACCATTTTCGACCATTTTTAACATTTTTCCAACTTTTTCCACATGTTCCAATGTACGCACTGGGCCGCTATGGAACCCGCAGAACTCTGCCACACTGTGGACATTTTTTTTTACTGCAATTAGGGTCAAATTGCCGGGTCAAAAGTGTCATTTCTTCGGGTAAATCACCCTCCTGGGCCCGGTTTTAATGTTTAAAAAGGTCAAATATTTGTATTAAATATATAATATTTGTATTTGATCGATGAGTGCTGATTTAAAACCAATTTTAGTGCATTTTGGGCACTTTTGAGAATGGTCGTATGTCGTCGTATTTGGTCGCGCCGACGTTTATGGCTGTCTTTTACCCAGGAAAATCACCTCCAGTGCCCGATATTCATGTCTGCACTTTGCCTGGGTTGACCCCAACCCAACCCCTAACTCTAACCCAAACCCAAACCCAAACCCATCTGTGGAGCCCTGTACGCCGCCTAGAGCTAAATAACGTTTTAAAAATTAAAAAAAAAAAAAAAAAATTCTACCCCTGGTAGACCCAAAAAAAATTTCTACCCCTGGTAGACCCAGAAAAAATTTCTAGCGCTGGTAGACCCAGAAAAAATTTCTGCGGTCTTTCGATGCACTATTCCTGGGTTAATTTTAAACATTTTCGACCATTTTTGACATTTTCCCAAATTTACCGATCTTTTCCAAAACTTTCTGCGGGCTTTCAATGCACTATTCCTGGGTTGATTTTAAACATATTTGACCATTTTTGACATTTTCCCAAATTTACCGATCTTTTCCAAAACTTTCTGCGGGCTTTCAATGCACTATTCCTGGGTTGATTTTAAACATTTTCGACCATTTTTGACATTTTCCCAAATATACCGATCTTTTCCAAAACTTTCTGCGGGCTTTCAATGCACTATTCCTGGGTTGATTTTAAACATTTTCGACCATTTTTGACATTTTCCCAAATTTACCGATCTTTTCCAAAACTTTCTGCGGGCTTTCAATGCACTATTCCTGGGTTGATTTTAAACATTTTTGACCATTTTTGACATTTTCCCAAATTTACCGATCTTTTCCAAAACTTTCTGCGGGCTTTCAATGCACTATTCCTGGGTTGATTTTAAACATTTTCGACCATTTTTGACATTTTCCCAAATTTACCGATCTTTTCCAAAACTTTCTGCGGGCTTTCAATGCACTATTTCTGGGTTGATTTTAACCATTTTCGACCATGTTTAACATTTTTCCAACTTTTTCCACATGTTCCAATGTACGCACTGGGCCGCTATGGAACCCGCAGAACTCTGCCACACTGTGGACATTTTTTTTTACTGCAATTAGGGTCAAATTGCCGGGTCAAAAGTGTCATTTCTTCGGGTAAATCACCCTCCTGGGCCCGGTTTTAATGTTTAAAAAGGTCAAATATTTGTATTAAATATATAATATTTGTATTTGATCGATGAGTGCTGATTTAAAACCAATTTTAGTGCATTTTGGGCACTTTTGAGAATGGTCGTATGTCGTCGTATTTGGTCGCGCCGACGTTTATGGCTGTCTTTTACCCAGGAAAATCACCTCCAGTGCCCGATATTCATGTCTGCACTTTGCCTGGGTTGACCCCAACCCAACCCCTAACTCTAACCCAAACCCAAACCCAAACCCATCTGTGGAGCCCTGTACGCCGCCTAGAGCTAAATAACGTTTTAAAAATTAAAAAAAAAAAAAAAAAATTCTACCCCTGGTAGACCCAAAAAAAATTTCTAGCGCTGGTAGACCCAGAAAAAATTTCTGCGGTCTTTCGATGCACTATTCCTGGGTTAATTTTAAACATTTTCGACCATTTTTGACATTTTCCCAAATTTACCGATCTTTTCCAAAACTTTCTGCGGGCTTTCAATGCACTATTCCTGGGTTGATTTTAAACATTTTCGACCATTTTTGACATTTTCCCAAATTTACCGATCTTTTCCAAAACTTTCTGCGGGCTTTCAATGCACTATTCCTGGGTTGATTTTAAACATTTTCGACTATTTTTGACATTTTCCCAAATTTACCGATCTTTTCCAAAACTTTCTGCGGGCTTTCAATGCACTATTCCTGGGTTGATTTTAAACATTTTTGACCATTTTTGACATTTTCCCAAATTTACCGATCTTTTCCAAAACTTTCTGCGGGCTTTCAATGCACTATTCCTGGGTTGATTTTAAACATTTTCGACCATTTTTGACATTTTCCCAAATTTACCGATCTTTTCCAAAACTTTCTGCGGGCTTTCGGTGCACTATTCCTGGGTTGATTTTAAACATTTTCGACCATTTTTGACATTTTCCCAAATTTACCGATCTTTTTCCAAAACTTTCTGCGGGCTTTCGATGCACTATTATCGACAGATACCAGGTTTCATCGTCGAGCTCCGTATATTTTTCGAGTTTCAGCACTTTTAAAATCGGCGGGGGTTCGCCCCGAGTCGATCCGAGAATAGTGCACCGTGAGCGGATTGGGTCGGCTGATGCCCCGCTGAATTTCTGAGCTCCAGAAATTTTTCTAAGTCCCTCCACACTTAGAAAAAAAACACTTAAATTTAAGCGGATTTTTTCTAAGTCCCTCCACACTTAGAAAAAAAACGCTTAAATTTAAGCGGATTTTTTCTAAGTCCCTCCACACTTAGAAAAAAAACGCTTAAATTTAAGCGGATTTTTTCTAAGTCCCTCCACACTTAGAAAAAAAACGCTTAAATTTAAGCGGATTTTTTCTAAGTCCCTCCACACTTAGAAAAAAAAACGCTTAAATTTAAGCGGATTTTTTCTAAGTCCCTCCACACTTAGAAAAAAAACGCTTAAATTTAAGCGGATTTTTTCTAAGTCCCTCCACACTTAGAAAAAAAACGCTTACATTTAAATTTACCGATCTTTTCCAAAACTTTCTGCGGGCTTTCGGTGCACTATTCCTGGGTTGATTTTAAACATTTTCGACCATTTTTGACATTTTCCCAAATTTACCGATCTTTTCCAAAACTTTCTGCGGGCTTTCAATGCACTATTCCTGGGTTGATTTTAAACATTTTTGACCATTTTTGACATTTTCCCAAATTTACCGATCTTTTCCAAAACTTTCTGCGGGCTTTCAATGCACTATTCCTGGGTTGATTTTAAACATTTTCGACCATTTTTGACATTTTCCCAAATTTACCCATCTTTTCCAAAACTTTCTGCGGGCTTTCAATGCACTATTCCTGGGTTGATTTTAAACATTTTTGACCATTTTTGACATTTTCCCAAATTTACCGATCTTTTCCAAAACTTTCTGCGGGCTTTCAATGCACTATTCCTGGGTTGATTTTAAACATTTTTGACCATTTTTGACATTTTCCCAAATTTACCCATCTTTTCCAAAACTTTCTGCGGGCTTTCAATGCACTATTCCTGGGTTGATTTTAAACATTTTTGACCATTTTTGACATTTTCCCAAATTTACCGATCTTTTCCAAAACTTTCTGCGGGCTTTCAATGCACTATTCCTGGGTTGATTTTAAACATTTTCGACCATTTTTGACATTTTCCCAAATTTACCGATCTTTTCCAAAACTTTCTGCGGGCTTTCAATGCACTATTCCTGGGTTGATTTTAAACATTTTCGACCATTTTTGACATTTTCCCAAATTTACCGATCTTTTCCAAAACTTTCTGCGGGCTTTCAATGCACTATTCCTGGGTTTATTTTAAACATTTTTGACCATTTTTGACATTTTCCCAAATTTACCGATCTTTTCCAAAACTTTCTGCGGGCTTTCAATGCACTATTCCTGGGTTGATTTTAAACATTTTCGACCATTTTTGACATTTTCCCAAATTTACCGATCTTTTCCAAAACTTTCTGCGGGCTTTCGGTGCACTATTCCTGGGTTGATTTTAAACATTTTCGACCATTTTTGACATTTTCCCAAATTTACCGATCTTTTTCCAAAACTTTCTGCGGGCTTTCGATGCACTATTATCGACAGATACCAGGTTTCATCGTCGAGCTCCGTATATTTTTCGAGTTTCAGCACTTTTAAAATCGGCGGGGGTTCGCCCCGAGTCGATCCGAGAATAGTGCACCGTGAGCGGATTGGGTCGGCTGATGCCCCGCTGAATTTCTGAGCTCCAGAAATTTTTCTAAGTCCCTCCACACTTAGAAAAAAAACGCTTAAATTTAAGCGGATTTTTTCTAAGTCCCTCCACACTTAGAAAAAAAACGCTTAAATTTAAGCGGATTTTTTCTAAGTCCCTCCACACTTAGAAAAAAAACGCTTAAATTTAAGCAGATTTTTTCTAAGTCCCTCCACACTTAGAAAAAAAACGCTTAAATTTAAGCGGATTTTTTCTAAGTCCCTCCACACTTAGAAAAAAAACGCTTAAATTTAAGCGGATTTTTTCTAAGTCCCTCCACACTTAGAAAAAAAAACGCTTAAATTTAAGCGGATTTTTTCTAAGTCCCTCCACACTTAGAAAAAAAACGCTTAAATTTAAATTTACCGATCTTTTCCAAAACTTTCTGCGGGCTTTCGGTGCACTATTCCTGGGTTGATTTTAAACATTTTCGACCATTTTTGACATTTTCCCAAATTTACCGATCTTTTCCAAAACTTTCTGCGGGCTTTCAATGCACTATTCCTGGGTTGATTTTAAACATTTTTGACCATTTTTGACATTTTCCCAAATTTACCGATCTTTTCCAAAACTTTCTGCGGGCTTTCAATGCACTATTCCTGGGTTGATTTTAAACATTTTCGACCATTTTTGACATTTTCCCAAATTTACCGATCTTTTCCAAAACTTTCTGCGGGCTTTCAATGCACTATTCCTGGGTTGATTTTAAACATTTTTGACCATTTTTGACATTTTCCCAAATTTACCGATCTTTTCCAAAACTTTCTGCGGGCTTTCAATGCACTATTCCTGGGTTGATTTTAAACATTTTCGACCATTTTTGACATTTTCCCAAATTTACCGATCTTTTCCAAAACTTTCTGCGGGCTTTCAATGCACTATTTCTGGGTTGATTTTAACCATTTTCGACCATGTTTAACATTTTTCCAACTTTTTCCACATGTTCCAATGTACGCACTGGGCCGCTATGGAACCCGCAGAACTCTGCCACACTGTGGACATTTTTTTTTACTGCAATTAGGGTCAAATTGCCGGGTCAAAAGTGTCATTTCTTCGGGTAAATCACCCTCCTGGGCCCGGTTTTAATGTTTAAAAAGGTCAAATATTTGTATTAAATATATAATATTTGTATTTGATCGATGAGTGCTGATTTAAAACCAATTTTAGTGCATTTTGGGCACTTTTGAGAATGGTCGTATGTCGTCGTATTTGGTCGCGCCGACGTTTATAGCTGTCTTTTACCCAGGAAAATCACCTCCAGTGCCCGATATTCATGTCTGCACTTTGCCTGGGTTGACCCCAACCCAACCCCTAACTCTAACCCAAACCCAAACCCAAACCCATCTGTGGAGCCCTGTACGCCGCCTAGAGCTAAATAACGTTTTAAAAATTAAAAAAAAAAAAAAAAAAATTCTACCCCTGGTAGACCCAAAAAAAATTTCTACCCCTGGTAGACCCAGAAAAAATTTCTAGCGCTGGTAGACCCAGAAAAAATTTCTGCGGTCTTTCGATGCACTATTCCTGGGTTAATTTTAAACATTTTCGACCATTTTTGACATTTTCCCAAATTTACCGATCTTTTCCAAAACTTTCTGCGGGCTTTCAATGCACTATTCCTGGGTTGATTTTAAACATATTTGACCATTTTTGACATTTTCCCAAATTTACCGATCTTTTCCAAAACTTTCTGCGGGCTTTCAATGCACTATTCCTGGGTTGATTTTAAACATTTTCGACCATTTTTGACATTTTCCCAAATATACCGATCTTTTCCAAAACTTTCTGCGGGCTTTCAATGCACTATTCCTGGGTTGATTTTAAACATTTTTGACCATTTTTGACATTTTCCCAAATTTACCGATCTTTTCCAAAACTTTCTGCGGGCTTTCAATGCACTATTCCTGGGTTGATTTTAAACATTTTCGACCATTTTTGACATTTTCCCAAATTTACCGATCTTTTCCAAAACTTTCTGCGGGCTTTCAATGCACTATTCCTGGGTTGATTTTAAACATTTTCGACCATTTTTGACATTTTCCCAAATTTACCGATCTTTTCCAAAACTTTCTGCGGGCTTTCAATGCACTATTCCTGGGTTGATTTTAAACATTTTCGACCATTTTTGACATTTTCCCAAATATACCGATCTTTTCCAAAACTTTCTGCGGGCTTTCAATGCACTATTCCTGGGTTGATTTTAAACATTTTTGACCATTTTTGACATTTTCCCAAATTTACCGATCTTTTCCAAAACTTTCTGCGGGCTTTCAATGCACTATTCCTGGGTTGATTTTAAACATTTTCGACCATTTTTGACATTTTCCCAAATTTACCGATCTTTTCCAAAACTTTCTGCGGGCTTTCAATGCACTATTCCTGGGTTGATTTTAAACATTTTCGACCATTTTTGACATTTTCCCAAATTTACCGATCTTTTCCAAAACTTTCTGCGGGCTTTCAATGCACTATTCCTGGGTTGATTTTAAACATTTTCGACCATTTTTGACATTTTCCCAAATTTACCGATCTTTTCCAAAACTTTCTGCGGGCTTTCAATGCACTATTTCTGGGTTGATTTTAACCATTTTCGACCATGTTTAACATTTTTCCAACTTTTTCCACATGTTCCAATGTACGCACTGGGCCGCTATGGAACCCGCAGAACTCTGCCACACTGTGGACATTTTTTTTTACTGCAATTAGGGTCAAATTGCCGGGTCAAAAGTGTCATTTCTTCGGGTAAATCACCCTCCTGGGCCCGGTTTTAATGTTTAAAAAGGTCAAATATTTGTATTAAATATATAATATTTGTATTTGATCGATGAGTGCTGATTTAAAACCAATTTTAGTGCATTTTGGGCACTTTTGAGAATGGTCGTATGTCGTCGTATTTGGTCGCGCCGACGTTTATAGCTGTCTTTTACCCAGGAAAATCACCTCCAGTGCCCGATATTCATGTCTGCACTTTGCCTGGGTTGACCCCAACCCAACCCCTAACTCTAACCCAAACCCAAACCCAAACCCATCTGTGGAGCCCTGTACGCCGCCTAGAGCTAAATAACGTTTTAAAAATTAAAAAAAAAAAAAAAAAAATTCTACCCCTGGTAGACCCAAAAAAAATTTCTACCCCTGGTAGACCCAGAAAAAATTTCTAGCGCTGGTAGACCCAGAAAAAATTTCTGCGGTCTTTCGATGCACTATTCCTGGGTTAATTTTAAACATTTTCGACCATTTTTGACATTTTCCCAAATTTACCGATCTTTTCCAAAACTTTCTGCGGGCTTTCAATGCACTATTCCTGGGTTGATTTTAAACATATTTGACCATTTTTGACATTTTCCCAAATTTACCGATCTTTTCCAAAACTTTCTGCGGGCTTTCAATGCACTATTCCTGGGTTGATTTTAAACATTTTTGACCATTTTTGACATTTTCCCAAATTTACCGATCTTTTCCAAAACTTTCTGCGGGCTTTCAATGCACTATTCCTGGGTTGATTTTAAACATTTTCGACCATTTTTGACATTTTCCCAAATTTACCGATCTTTTCCAAAACTTTCTGCGGACTTTCAATGCACTATTCCTGGGTTGATTTTAAACATTTTCGACCATTTTTGACATTTTCCCAAATTTACCGATCTTTTCCAAAACTTTCTGCGGGCTTTCAATGCACTATTCCTGGGTTGATTTTAAACATTTTCGACCATTTTTGACATTTTCCCAAATATACCGATCTTTTCCAAAACTTTCTGCGGGCTTTCAATGCACTATTCCTGGGTTGATTTTAAACATTTTTGACCATTTTTGACATTTTCCCAAATTTACCGATCTTTTCCAAAACTTTCTGCGGGCTTTCAATGCACTATTCCTGGGTTGATTTTAAACATTTTCGACCATTTTTGACATTTTCCCAAATTTACCGATCTTTTCCAAAACTTTCTGCGGGCTTTCAATGCACTATTCCTGGGTTGATTTTAAACATTTTCGACCATTTTTGACATTTTCCCAAATTTACCGATCTTTTCCAAAACTTTCTGCGGGCTTTCAATGCACTATTCCTGGGTTGATTTTAAACATTTTCGACCATTTTTGACATTTTCCCAAATTTACCGATCTTTTCCAAAACTTTCTGCGGGCTTTCAATGCACTATTCCTGGGTTGATTTTAAACATTTTCGACCATTTTTGACATTTTCCCAAATTTACCGATCTTTTCCAAAACTTTCTGCGGGCTTTCAATGCACTATTCCTGGGTTGATTTTAAACATTTTCGACCATTTTTGACATTTTCCCAAATTTACCGATCTTTTCCAAAACTTTCTGCGGGCTTTCAATGCACTATTTCTGGGTTGATTTTAACCATTTTCGACCATTTTTAACATTTTTCCAACTTTTTCCACATGTTCCAATGTACGCACTGGGCCGCTATGGAACCCGCAGAACTCTGCCACACTGTGGACATTTTTTTTTACTGCAATTAGGGTCAAATTGCCGGGTCAAAAGTGTCATTTCTTCGGGTAAATCACCCTCCTGGGCCCGGTTTTAATGTTTAAAAAGGTCAAATATTTGTATTAAATATATAATATTTGTATTTGATCGATGAGTGCTGATTTAAAACCAATTTTAGTGCATTTTGGGCACTTTTGAGAATGGTCGTATGTCGTCGTATTTGGTCGCGCCGACGTTTATGGCTGTCTTTTACCCAGGAAAATCACCTCCAGTGCCCGATATTCATGTCTGCACTTTGCCTGGGTTGACCCCAACCCAACCCCTAACTCTAACCCAAACCCAAACCCAAACCCATCTGTGGAGCCCTGTACGCCGCCTAGAGCTAAATAACGTTTTAAAAATTAAAAAAAAAAAAAAAAAAATCTACCCCTGGTAGACCCAAAAAAAATTTCTAGCGCTGGTAGACCCAGAAAAAATTTCTGCGGTCTTTCGATGCACTATTCCTGGGTTAATTTTAAACATTTTCGACCATTTTTGACATTTTCCCAAATTTACCGATCTTTTCCAAAACTTTCTGCGGGCTTTCAATGCACTATTCCTGGGTTGATTTTAAACATTTTTGACCATTTTTGACATTTTCCCAAATTTACCGATCTTTTCCAAAACTTTCTGCGGGCTTTCAATGCACTATTCCTGGGTTGATTTTAAACATTTTCGACCATTTTTGACATTTTCCCAAATTTACCGATCTTTTCCAAAACTTTCTGCGGGCTTTCGGTGCACTATTCCTGGGTTGATTTTAAACATTTTCGACCATTTTTGACATTTTCCCAAATTTACCGATCTTTTTCCAAAACTTTCTGCGGGCTTTCGATGCACTATTATCGACAGATACCAGGTTTCATCGTCGAGCTCCGTATATTTTTCGAGTTTCAGCACTTTTAAAATCGGCGGGGGTTCGCCCCGAGTCGATCCGAGAATAGTGCACCGTGAGCGGATTGGGTCGGCTGATGCCCCGCTGAATTTCTGAGCTCCAGAAATTTTTCTAAGTCCCTCCACACTTAGAAAAAAAACGCTTAAATTTAAGCGGATTTTTTCTAAGTCCCTCCACACTTAGAAAAAAAAACGCTTAAATTTAAGCGGATTTTTTCTAAGTCCCTCCACACTTAGAAAAAAAACGCTTAAATTTAAGCGGATTTTTTCTAAGTCCCTCCACACTTAGAAAAAAAACGCTTAAATTTAAGCGGATTTTTTCTAAGTCCCTCCACACTTAGAAAAAAAACGCTTAAATTTAAGCGGATTTTTTCTAAGTCCCTCCACACTTAGAAAAAAAAACGCTTAAATTTAAGCGGATTTTTTCTAAGTCCCTCCACACTTAGAAAAAAAACGCTTAAATTTAAATTTACCGATCTTTTCCAAAACTTTCTGCGGGCTTTCGGTGCACTATTCCTGGGTTGATTTTAAACATTTTCGACCATTTTTGACATTTTCCCAAATTTACCGATCTTTTCCAAAACTTTCTGCGGGCTTTCAATGCACTATTCCTGGGTTGATTTTAAACATTTTTGACCATTTTTGACATTTTCCCAAATTTACCGATCTTTTCCAAAACTTTCTGCGGGCTTTCAATGCACTATTCCTGGGTTGATTTTAAACATTTTCGACCATTTTTGACATTTTCCCAAATTTACCGATCTTTTCCAAAACTTTCTGCGGGCTTTCAATGCACTATTCCTGGGTTGATTTTAAACATTTTTGACCATTTTTGACATTTTCCCAAATTTACCGATCTTTTCCAAAACTTTCTGCGGGCTTTCAATGCACTATTCCTGGGTTGATTTTAAACATTTTCGACCATTTTTGACATTTTCCCAAATTTACCGATCTTTTCCAAAACTTTCTGCGGGCTTTCAATGCACTATTTCTGGGTTGATTTTAACCATTTTCGACCATGTTTAACATTTTTCCAACTTTTTCCACATGTTCCAATGTACGCACTGGGCCGCTATGGAACCCGCAGAACTCTGCCACACTGTGGACATTTTTTTTTACTGCAATTAGGGTCAAATTGCCGGGTCAAAAGTGTCATTTCTTCGGGTAAATCACCCTCCTGGGCCCGGTTTTAATGTTTAAAAAGGTCAAATATTTGTATTAAATATATAATATTTGTATTTGATCGATGAGTGCTGATTTAAAACCAATTTTAGTGCATTTTGGGCACTTTTGAGAATGGTCGTATGTCGTCGTATTTGGTCGCGCCGACGTTTATAGCTGTCTTTTACCCAGGAAAATCACCTCCAGTGCCCGATATTCATGTCTGCACTTTGCCTGGGTTGACCCCAACCCAACCCCTAACTCTAACCCAAACCCAAACCCAAACCCATCTGTGGAGCCCTGTACGCCGCCTAGAGCTAAATAACGTTTTAAAAATTAAAAAAAAAAAAAAAAAATTCTACCCCTGGTAGACCCAAAAAAAATTTCTAGCGCTGGTAGACCCAGAAAAAATTTCTGCGGTCTTTCGATGCACTATTCCTGGGTTAATTTTAAACATTTTCGACCATTTTTGACATTTTCCCAAATTTACCGATCTTTTCCAAAACTTTCTGCGGGCTTTCAATGCACTATTCCTGGGTTGATTTTAAACATTTTCGACCATTTTTGACATTTTCCCAAATTTACCGATCTTTTCCAAAACTTTCTGCGGGCTTTCAATGCACTATTCCTGGGTTGATTTTAAACATTTTTGACCATTTTTGACATTTTCCCAAATTTACCGATCTTTTCCAAAACTTTCTGCGGGCTTTCAATGCACTATTCCTGGGTTGATTTTAAACATTTTCGACCATTTTTGACATTTTCCCAAATTTACCCATCTTTTCCAAAACTTTCTGCGGGCTTTCAATGCACTATTCCTGGGTTGATTTTAAACATTTTTGACCATTTTTGACATTTTCCCAAATTTACCGATCTTTTCCAAAACTTTCTGCGGGCTTTCAATGCACTATTCCTGGGTTGATTTTAAACATTTTTGACCATTTTTGACATTTTCCCAAATTTACCCATCTTTTCCAAAACTTTCTGCGGGCTTTCAATGCACTATTCCTGGGTTGATTTTAAACATTTTTGACCATTTTTGACATTTTCCCAAATTTACCGATCTTTTCCAAAACTTTCTGCGGGCTTTCAATGCACTATTCCTGGGTTGATTTTAAACATTTTCGACCATTTTTGACATTTTCCCAAATTTACCGATCTTTTCCAAAACTTTCTGCGGGCTTTCAATGCACTATTCCTGGGTTGATTTTAAACATTTTCGACCATTTTTGACATTTTCCCAAATTTACCGATCTTTTCCAAAACTTTCTGCGGGCTTTCAATGCACTATTCCTGGGTTTATTTTAAACATTTTTGACCATTTTTGACATTTTCCCAAATTTACCGATCTTTTCCAAAACTTTCTGCGGGCTTTCAATGCACTATTCCTGGGTTGATTTTAAACATTTTCGACCATTTTTGACATTTTCCCAAATTTACCGATCTTTTCCAAAACTTTCTGCGGGCTTTCGGTGCACTATTCCTGGGTTGATTTTAAACATTTTCGACCATTTTTGACATTTTCCCAAATTTACCGATCTTTTTCCAAAACTTTCTGCGGGCTTTCGATGCACTATTATCGACAGATACCAGGTTTCATCGTCGAGCTCCGTATATTTTTCGAGTTTCAGCACTTTTAAAATCGGCGGGGGTTCGCCCCGAGTCGATCCGAGAATAGTGCACCGTGAGCGGATTGGGTCGGCTGATGCCCCGCTGAATTTCTGAGCTCCAGAAATTTTTCTAAGTCCCTCCACACTTAGAAAAAAAACGCTTAAATTTAAGCGGATTTTTTCTAAGTCCCTCCACACTTAGAAAAAAAACGCTTAAATTTAAGCGGATTTTTTCTAAGTCCCTCCACACTTAGAAAAAAAACGCTTAAATTTAAGCGGATTTTTTCTAAGTCCCTCCACACTTAGAAAAAAAACGCTTAAATTTAAGCGGATTTTTTCTAAGTCCCTCCACACTTAGAAAAAAAACGCTTAAATTTAAGCGGATTTTTTCTAAGTCCCTCCACACTTAGAAAAAAAAACGCTTAAATTTAAGCGGATTTTTTCTAAGTCCCTCCACACTTAGAAAAAAAACGCTTAAATTTAAATTTACCGATCTTTTCCAAAACTTTCTGCGGGCTTTCGGTGCACTATTCCTGGGTTGATTTTAAACATTTTCGACCATTTTTGACATTTTCCCAAATTTACCGATCTTTTCCAAAACTTTCTGCGGGCTTTCAATGCACTATTCCTGGGTTGATTTTAAACATTTTTGACCATTTTTGACATTTTCCCAAATTTACCGATCTTTTCCAAAACTTTCTGCGGGCTTTCAATGCACTATTCCTGGGTTGATTTTAAACATTTTCGACCATTTTTGACATTTTCCCAAATTTACCGATCTTTTCCAAAACTTTCTGCGGGCTTTCAATGCACTATTCCTGGGTTGATTTTAAACATTTTTGACCATTTTTGACATTTTCCCAAATTTACCGATCTTTTCCAAAACTTTCTGCGGGCTTTCAATGCACTATTCCTGGGTTGATTTTAAACATTTTCGACCATTTTTGACATTTTCCCAAATTTACCGATCTTTTCCAAAACTTTCTGCGGGCTTTCAATGCACTATTTCTGGGTTGATTTTAACCATTTTCGACCATGTTTAACATTTTTCCAACTTTTTCCACATGTTCCAATGTACGCACTGGGCCGCTATGGAACCCGCAGAACTCTGCCACACTGTGGACATTTTTTTTTACTGCAATTAGGGTCAAATTGCCGGGTCAAAAGTGTCATTTCTTCGGGTAAATCACCCTCCTGGGCCCGGTTTTAATGTTTAAAAAGGTCAAATATTTGTATTAAATATATAATATTTGTATTTGATCGATGAGTGCTGATTTAAAACCAATTTTAGTGCATTTTGGGCACTTTTGAGAATGGTCGTATGTCGTCGTATTTGGTCGCGCCGACGTTTATAGCTGTCTTTTACCCAGGAAAATCACCTCCAGTGCCCGATATTCATGTCTGCACTTTGCCTGGGTTGACCCCAACCCAACCCCTAACTCTAACCCAAACCCAAACCCAAACCCATCTGTGGAGCCCTGTACGCCGCCTAGAGCTAAATAACGTTTTAAAAATTAAAAAAAAAAAAAAAAAAATTCTACCCCTGGTAGACCCAAAAAAAATTTCTACCCCTGGTAGACCCAGAAAAAATTTCTAGCGCTGGTAGACCCAGAAAAAATTTCTGCGGTCTTTCGATGCACTATTCCTGGGTTAATTTTAAACATTTTCGACCATTTTTGACATTTTCCCAAATTTACCGATCTTTTCCAAAACTTTCTGCGGGCTTTCAATGCACTATTCCTGGGTTGATTTTAAACATATTTGACCATTTTTGACATTTTCCCAAATTTACCGATCTTTTCCAAAACTTTCTGCGGGCTTTCAATGCACTATTCCTGGGTTGATTTTAAACATTTTTGACCATTTTTGACATTTTCCCAAATTTACCGATCTTTTCCAAAACTTTCTGCGGGCTTTCAATGCACTATTCCTGGGTTGATTTTAAACATTTTCGACCATTTTTGACATTTTCCCAAATTTACCGATCTTTTCCAAAACTTTCTGCGGGCTTTCAATGCACTATTCCTGGGTTGATTTTAAACATTTTCGACCATTTTTGACATTTTCCCAAATTTACCGATCTTTTCCAAAACTTTCTGCGGGCTTTCAATGCACTATTCCTGGGTTGATTTTAAACATTTTCGACCATTTTTGACATTTTCCCAAATATACCGATCTTTTCCAAAACTTTCTGCGGGCTTTCAATGCACTATTCCTGGGTTGATTTTAAACATTTTTGACCATTTTTGACATTTTCCCAAATTTACCGATCTTTTCCAAAACTTTCTGCGGGCTTTCAATGCACTATTCCTGGGTTGATTTTAAACATTTTCGACCATTTTTGACATTTTCCCAAATTTACCGATCTTTTCCAAAACTTTCTGCGGGCTTTCAATGCACTATTCCTGGGTTGATTTTAAACATTTTCGACCATTTTTGACATTTTCCCAAATTTACCGATCTTTTCCAAAACTTTCTGCGGGCTTTCAATGCACTATTCCTGGGTTGATTTTAAACATTTTCGACCATTTTTGACATTTTCCCAAATTTACCGATCTTTTCCAAAACTTTCTGCGGGCTTTCAATGCACTATTCCTGGGTTGATTTTAAACATTTTCGACCATTTTTGACATTTTCCCAAATTTACCGATCTTTTCCAAAACTTTCTGCGGGCTTTCAATGCACTATTCCTGGGTTGATTTTAAACATTTTCGACCATTTTTGACATTTTCCCAAATTTACCGATCTTTTCCAAAACTTTCTGCGGGCTTTCAATGCACTATTTCTGGGTTGATTTTAACCATTTTCGACCATTTTTAACATTTTTCCAACTTTTTCCACATGTTCCAATGTACGCACTGGGCCGCTATGGAACCCGCAGAACTCTGCCACACTGTGGACATTTTTTTTTACTGCAATTAGGGTCAAATTGCCGGGTCAAAAGTGTCATTTCTTCGGGTAAATCACCCTCCTGGGCCCGGTTTTAATGTTTAAAAAGGTCAAATATTTGTATTAAATATATAATATTTGTATTTGATCGATGAGTGCTGATTTAAAACCAATTTTAGTGCATTTTGGGCACTTTTGAGAATGGTCGTATGTCGTCGTATTTGGTCGCGCCGACGTTTATGGCTGTCTTTTACCCAGGAAAATCACCTCCAGTGCCCGATATTCATGTCTGCACTTTGCCTGGGTTGACCCCAACCCAACCCCTAACTCTAACCCAAACCCAAACCCAAACCCATCTGTGGAGCCCTGTACGCCGCCTAGAGCTAAATAACGTTTTAAAAATTAAAAAAAAAAAAAAAAAAATCTACCCCTGGTAGACCCAAAAAAAATTTCTAGCGCTGGTAGACCCAGAAAAAATTTCTGCGGTCTTTCGATGCACTATTCCTGGGTTAATTTTAAACATTTTCGACCATTTTTGACATTTTCCCAAATTTACCGATCTTTTCCAAAACTTTCTGCGGGCTTTCAATGCACTATTCCTGGGTTGATTTTAAACATTTTCGACCATTTTTGACATTTTCCCAAATTTACCGATCTTTTCCAAAACTTTCTGCGGGCTTTCAATGCACTATTCCTGGGTTGATTTTAAACATTTTTGACCATTTTTGACATTTTCCCAAATTTACCGATCTTTTCCAAAACTTTCTGCGGGCTTTCAATGCACTATTCCTGGGTTGATTTTAAACATTTTCGACCATTTTTGACATTTTCCCAAATTTACCGATCTTTTCCAAAACTTTCTGCGGGCTTTCGGTGCACTATTCCTGGGTTGATTTTAAACATTTTCGACCATTTTTGACATTTTCCCAAATTTACCGATCTTTTTCCAAAACTTTCTGCGGGCTTTCGATGCACTATTATCGACAGATACCAGGTTTCATCGTCGAGCTCCGTATATTTTTCGAGTTTCAGCACTTTTAAAATCGGCGGGGGTTCGCCCCGAGTCGATCCGAGAATAGTGCACCGTGAGCGGATTGGGTCGGCTGATGCCCCGCTGAATTTCTGAGCTCCAGAAATTTTTCTAAGTCCCTCCACACTTAGAAAAAAAACGCTTAAATTTAAGCGGATTTTTTCTAAGTCCCTCCACACTTAGAAAAAAAAACGCTTAAATTTAAGCGGATTTTTTCTAAGTCCCTCCACACTTAGAAAAAAAACGCTTAAATTTAAGCGGATTTTTTCTAAGTCCCTCCACACTTAGAAAAAAAACGCTTAAATTTAAGCGGATTTTTTCTAAGTCCCTCCACACTTAGAAAAAAAACGCTTAAATTTAAGCGGATTTTTTCTAAGTCCCTCCACACTTAGAAAAAAAACGCTTAAATTTAAGCGGATTTTTTCTAAGTCCCTCCACACTTAGAAAAAAAACGCTTAAATTTAAATTTACCGATCTTTTCCAAAACTTTCTGCGGGCTTTCGGTGCACTATTCCTGGGTTGATTTTAAACATTTTCGACCATTTTTGACATTTTCCCAAATTTACCGATCTTTTCCAAAACTTTCTGCGGGCTTTCAATGCACTATTCCTGGGTTGATTTTAAACATTTTTGACCATTTTTGACATTTTCCCAAATTTACCGATCTTTTCCAAAACTTTCTGCGGGCTTTCAATGCACTATTCCTGGGTTGATTTTAAACATTTTCGACCATTTTTGACATTTTCCCAAATTTACCGATCTTTTCCAAAACTTTCTGCGGGCTTTCAATGCACTATTCCTGGGTTGATTTTAAACATTTTTGACCATTTTTGACATTTTCCCAAATTTACCGATCTTTTCCAAAACTTTCTGCGGGCTTTCAATGCACTATTCCTGGGTTGATTTTAAACATTTTCGACCATTTTTGACATTTTCCCAAATTTACCGATCTTTTCCAAAACTTTCTGCGGGCTTTCAATGCACTATTTCTGGGTTGATTTTAACCATTTTCGACCATGTTTAACATTTTTCCAACTTTTTCCACATGTTCCAATGTACGCACTGGGCCGCTATGGAACCCGCAGAACTCTGCCACACTGTGGACATTTTTTTTTACTGCAATTAGGGTCAAATTGCCGGGTCAAAAGTGTCATTTCTTCGGGTAAATCACCCTCCTGGGCCCGGTTTTAATGTTTAAAAAGGTCAAATATTTGTATTAAATATATAATATTTGTATTTGATCGATGAGTGCTGATTTAAAACCAATTTTAGTGCATTTTGGGCACTTTTGAGAATGGTCGTATGTCGTCGTATTTGGTCGCGCCGACGTTTATAGCTGTCTTTTACCCAGGAAAATCACCTCCAGTGCCCGATATTCATGTCTGCACTTTGCCTGGGTTGACCCCAACCCAACCCCTAACTCTAACCCAAACCCAAACCCATCTGTGGAGCCCTGTACGCCGCCTAGAGCTAAATAACGTTTTAAAAATTAAAAAAAAAAAAAAAAAAATTCTACCCCTGGTAGACCCAAAAAAAATTTCTACCCCTGGTAGACCCAGAAAAAATTTCTAGCGCTGGTAGACCCAGAAAAAATTTCTGCGGTCTTTCGATGCACTATTCCTGGGTTAATTTTAAACATTTTCGACCATTTTTGACATTTTCCCAAATTTACCGATCTTTTCCAAAACTTTCTGCGGGCTTTCAATGCACTATTCCTGGGTTGATTTTAAACATATTTGACCATTTTTGACATTTTCCCAAATTTACCGATCTTTTCCAAAACTTTCTGCGGGCTTTCAATGCACTATTCCTGGGTTGATTTTAAACATTTTTGACCATTTTTGACATTTTCCCAAATTTACCGATCTTTTCCAAAACTTTCTGCGGGCTTTCAATGCACTATTCCTGGGTTGATTTTAAACATTTTCGACCATTTTTGACATTTTCCCAAATTTACCGATCTTTTCCAAAACTTTCTGCGGGCTTTCAATGCACTATTCCTGGGTTGATTTTAAACATTTTCGACCATTTTTGACATTTTCCCAAATTTACCGATCTTTTCCAAAACTTTCTGCGGGCTTTCAATGCACTATTCCTGGGTTGATTTTAAACATTTTCGACCATTTTTGACATTTTCCCAAATATACCGATCTTTTCCAAAACTTTCTGCGGGCTTTCAATGCACTATTCCTGGGTTGATTTTAAACATTTTTGACCATTTTTGACATTTTCCCAAATTTACCGATCTTTTCCAAAACTTTCTGCGGGCTTTCAATGCACTATTCCTGGGTTGATTTTAAACATTTTCGACCATTTTTGACATTTTCCCAAATTTACCGATCTTTTCCAAAACTTTCTGCGGGCTTTCAATGCACTATTCCTGGGTTGATTTTAAACATTTTCGACCATTTTTGACATTTTCCCAAATTTACCGATCTTTTCCAAAACTTTCTGCGGGCTTTCAATGCACTATTCCTGGGTTGATTTTAAACATTTTTGACCATTTTTGACATTTTCCCAAATTTACCGATCTTTTCCAAAACTTTCTGCGGGCTTTCAATGCACTATTCCTGGGTTGATTTTAAACATTTTCGACCATTTTTGACATTTTCCCAAATTTACCGATCTTTTCCAAAACTTTCTGCGGGCTTTCGGTGCACTATTCCTGGGTTGATTTTAAACATTTTCGACCATTTTTGACATTTTCCCAAATTTACCGATCTTTTTCCAAAACTTTCTGCGGGCTTTCGATGCACTATTATCGACAGATACCAGGTTTCATCGTCGAGCTCCGTATATTTTTCGAGTTTCAGCACTTTTAAAATCGGCGGGGGTTCGCCCCGAGTCGATCCGAGAATAGTGCACCGTGAGCGGATTGGGTCGGCTGATGCCCCGCTGAATTTCTGAGCTCCAGAAATTTTTCTAAGTCCCTCCACACTTAGAAAAAAAACGCTTAAATTTAAGCGGATTTTTTCTAAGTCCCTCCACACTTAGAAAAAAAACGCTTAAATTTAAGCGGATTTTTTCTAAGTCCCTCCACACTTAGAAAAAAAACGCTTAAATTTAAGCGGATTTTTTCTAAGTCCCTCCACACTTAGAAAAAAAACGCTTAAATTTAAGCGGATTTTTTCTAAGTCCCTCCACACTTAGAAAAAAAACGCTTAAATTTAAGCGGATTTTTTCTAAGTCCCTCCACACTTAGAAAAAAAACGCTTAAATTTAAATTTACCGATCTTTTCCAAAACTTTCTGCGGGCTTTCGGTGCACTATTCCTGGGTTGATTTTAAACATTTTCGACCATTTTTGACATTTTCCCAAATTTACCGATCTTTTCCAAAATTTTCTGCGGGCTTTCAATGCACTATTCCTGGGTTGATTTTAAACATTTTTGACCATTTTTGACATTTTCCCAAATTTACCGATCTTTTCCAAAACTTTCTGCGGGCTTTCAATGCACTATTCCTGGGTTGATTTTAAACATTTTCGACCATTTTTGACATTTTCCCAAATTTACCGATCTTTTCCAAAACTTTCTGCGGGCTTTCAATGCACTATTCCTGGGTTGATTTTAAACATTTTTGACCATTTTTGACATTTTCCCAAATTTACCGATCTTTTCCAAAACTTTCTGCGGGCTTTCAATGCACTATTCCTGGGTTGATTTTAAACATTTTTGACCATTTTTGACATTTTCCCAAATTTACCGATCTTTTCCAAAACTTTCTGCGGGCTTTCAATGCACTATTCCTGGGTTGATTTTAAACATTTTTGACCATTTTTGACATTTTCCCAAATTTACCGATCTTTTCCAAAACTTTCTGCGGGCTTTCAATGCACTATTCCTGGGTTGATTTTAAACATTTTCGACCATTTTTGACATTTTCCCAAATTTACCGATCTTTTCCAAAACTTTCTGCGGGCTTTCAATGCACTATTTCTGGGTTGATTTTAACCATTTTCGACCATGTTTAACATTTTTCCAACTTTTTCCACATGTTCCAATGTACGCACTGGGCCGCTATGGAACCCGCAGAACTCTGCCACACTGTGGACATTTTTTTTTACTGCAATTAGGGTCAAATTGCCGGGTCAAAAGTGTCATTTCTTCGGGTAAATCACCCTCCTGGGCCCGGTTTTAATGTTTAAAAAGGTCAAATATTTGTATTAAATATATAATATTTGTATTTGATCGATGAGTGCTGATTTAAAACCAATTTTAGTGCATTTTGGGCACTTTTGAGAATGGTCGTATGTCGTCGTATTTGGTCGCGCCGACGTTTATGGCTGTCTTTTACCCAGGAAAATCACCTCCAGTGCCCGATATTCATGTCTGCACTTTGCCTGGGTTGACCCCAACCCAACCCCTAACTCTAACCCAAACCCAAACCCATCTGTGGAGCCCTGTACGCCGCCTAGAGCTAAATAACGTTTTAAAAATTAAAAAAAAAAAAAAAAAATTTCTACCCCTGGTAGACCCAAAAAAAATTTCTAGCGCTGGTAGACCCAGAAAAAATTTCTGCGGTCTTTCGATGCACTATTCCTGGGTTAATTTTAAACATTTTCGACCATTTTTGACATTTTCCCAAATTTACCGATCTTTTCCAAAACTTTCTGCGGGCTTTCAATGCACTATTCCTGGGTTGATTTTAAACATTTTCGACCATTTTTGACATTTTCCCAAATTTACCGATCTTTTCCAAAACTTTCTGCGGGCTTTCAATGCACTATTCCTGGGTTGATTTTAAACATTTTTGACCATTTTTGACATTTTCCCAAATTTACCGATCTTTTCCAAAACTTTCTGCGGGCTTTCAATGCACTATTCCTGGGTTGATTTTAAACATTTTTGACCATTTTTGACATTTTCCCAAATTTACCGATCTTTTCCAAAACTTTCTGCGGGCTTTCAATGCACTATTCCTGGGTTGATTTTAAACATTTTCGACCATTTTTGACATTTTCCCAAATATACCGATCTTTTCCAAAACTTTCTGCGGGCTTTCAATGCACTATTCCTGGGTTGATTTTAAACATTTTTGACCATTTTTGACATTTTCCCAAATTTACCGATCTTTTCCAAAACTTTCTGCGGGCTTTCAATGCACTATTCCTGGGTTGATTTTAAACATTTTCGACCATTTTTGACATTTTCCCAAATTTACCGATCTTTTCCAAAACTTTCTGCGGGCTTTCAATGCACTATTCCTGGGTTGATTTTAAACATTTTCGACCATTTTTGACATTTTCCCAAATTTACCGATCTTTTCCAAAACTTTCTGCGGGCTTTCAATGCACTATTTCTGGGTTGATTTTAACCATTTTCGACCATTTTTAACATTTTTCCAACTTTTTCCACATGTTCCAATGTACGCACTGGGCCGCTATGGAACCCGCAGAACTCTGCCACACTGTGGACATTTTTTTTTACTGCAATTAGGGTCAAATTGCCGGGTCAAAAGTGTCATTTCTTCGGGTAAATCACCCTCCTGGGCCCGGTTTTAATGTTTAAAAAGGTCAAATATTTGTATTAAATATATAATATTTGTATTTGATCGATGAGTGCTGATTTAAAACCAATTTTAGTGCATTTTGGGCACTTTTGAGAATGGTCGTATGTCGTCGTATTTGGTCGCGCCGACGTTTATGGCTGTCTTTTACCCAGGAAAATCACCTCCAGTGCCCGATATTCATGTCTGCACTTTGCCTGGGTTGACCCCAACCCAACCCCTAACTCTAACCCAAACCCAAACCCAAACCCATCTGTGGAGCCCTGTACGCCGCCTAGAGCTAAATAACGTTTTAAAAATTAAAAAAAAAAAAAAAAAAATTCTACCCCTGGTAGACCCAAAAAAAATTTCTAGCGCTGGTAGACCCAGAAAAAATTTCTGCTGTCTTTCGATGCACTATTCCTGGGTTAATTTTAAACATTTTCGACCATTTTTGACATTTTCCCAAATTTACCGATCTTTTCCAAAACTTTCTGCGGGCTTTCAATGCACTATTCCTGGGTTGATTTTAAACATTTTCGACCATTTTTGACATTTTCCCAAATTTACCGATCTTTTCCAAAACTTTCTGCGGGCTTTCAATGCACTATTCCTGGGTTGATTTTAAACATTTTTGACCATTTTTGACATTTTCCCAAATTTACCGATCTTTTCCAAAACTTTCTGCGGGCTTTCAATGCACTATTCCTGGGTTGATTTTAAACATTTTCGACCATTTTTGACATTTTCCCAAATTTACCGATCTTTTCCAAAACTTTCTGCGGGCTTTCGGTGCACTATTCCTGGGTTGATTTTAAACATTTTCGACCATTTTTGACATTTTCCCAAATTTACCGATCTTTTTCCAAAACTTTCTGCGGGCTTTCGATGCACTATTATCGACAGATACCAGGTTTCATCGTCGAGCTCCGTATATTTTTCGAGTTTCAGCACTTTTAAAATCGGCGGGGGTTCGCCCCGAGTCGATCCGAGAATAGTGCACCGTGAGCGGATTGGGTCGGCTGATGCCCCGCTGAATTTCTGAGCTCCAGAAATTTTTCTAAGTCCCTCCACACTTAGAAAAAAAACACTTAAATTTAAGCGGATTTTTTCTAAGTCCCTCCACACTTAGAAAAAAAACGCTTAAATTTAAGCGGATTTTTTCTAAGTCCCTCCACACTTAGAAAAAAAACGCTTAAATTTAAGCGGATTTTTTCTAAGTCCCTCCACACTTAGAAAAAAAAACGCTTAAATTTAAATTTACCGATCTTTTCCAAAACTTTCTGCGGGCTTTCGGTGCACTATTCCTGGGTTGATTTTAAACATTTTTGACCATTTTTGACATTTTCCCAAATTTACCCATCTTTTCCAAAACTTTCTGCGGGCTTTCAATGCACTATTCCTGGGTTGATTTTAAACATTTTTGACCATTTTTGACATTTTCCCAAATTTACCGATCTTTTCCAAAACTTTCTGCGGGCTTTCAATGCACTATTCCTGGGTTGATTTTAAACATTTTCGACCATTTTTGACATTTTCCCAAATTTACCGATCTTTTCCAAAACTTTCTGCGGGCTTTCAATGCACTATTTCTGGGTTGATTTTAACCATTTTCGACCATGTTTAACATTTTTCCAACTTTTTCCACATGTTCCAATGTACGCACTGGGCCGCTATGGAACCCGCAGAACTCTGCCACACTGTGGACATTTTTTTTTACTGCAATTAGGGTCAAATTGCCAGGTCAAAAGTGTCATTTCTTCGGGTAAATCACCCTCCTGGGCCCGGTTTTAATGTTTAAAAAGGTCAAATATTTGTATTAAATATATAATATTTGTATTTGATCGATGAGTGCTGATTTAAAACCAATTTTAGTGCATTTTGGGCACTTTTGAGAATGGTCGTATGTCGTCGTATTTGGTCGCGCCGACGTTTATGGCTGTCTTTTACCCAGGAAAATCACCTCCAGTGCCCGATATTCATGTCTGCACTTTGCCTGGGTTGACCCCAACCCAACCCCTAACTCTAACCCAAACCCAAACCCAAACCCATCTGTGGAGCCCTGTACGCCGCCTAGAGCTAAATAACGTTTTAAAAATTAAAAAAAAAAAAAAAAAAAATTCTACCCCTGGTAGACCCAAAAAAAATTTCTAGCGCTGGTAGACCCAGAAAAAATTTCTGCGGTCTTTCGATGCACTATTCCTGGGTTAATTTTAAACATTTTCGACCATTTTTGACATTTTCCCAAATTTACCGATCTTTTCCAAAACTTTCTGCGGGCTTTCAATGCACTATTCCTGGGTTGATTTTAAACATTTTCGACCATTTTTGACATTTTCCCAAATTTACCGATCTTTTCCAAAACTTTCTGCGGGCTTTCAATGCACTATTCCTGGGTTGATTTTAAACATTTTTGACCATTTTTGACATTTTCCCAAATTTACCGATCTTTTCCAAAACTTTCTGCGGGCTTTCAATGCACTATTCCTGGGTTGATTTTAAACATTTTTGACCATTTTTGACATTTTCCCAAATTTACCGATCTTTTCCAAAACTTTCTGCGGGCTTTCAATGCACTATTCCTGGGTTGATTTTAAACATTTTCGACCATTTTTGACATTTTCCCAAATATACCGATCTTTTCCAAAACTTTCTGCGGGCTTTCAATGCACTATTCCTGGGTTGATTTTAAACATTTTCGACCATTTTTGACATTTTCCCAAATTTACCGATCTTTTCCAAAACTTTCTGCGGGCTTTCAATGCACTATTCCTGGGTTGATTTTAAACATTTTCGACCATTTTTGACATTTTCCCAAATTTACCGATCTTTTCCAAAACTTTCTGCGGGCTTTCAATGCACTATTCCTGGGTTGATTTTAAACATTTTTGACCATTTTTGACATTTTCCCAAATTTACCGATCTTTTCCAAAACTTTCTGCGGGCTTTCAATGCACTATTCCTGGGTTGATTTTAAACATTTTCGACCATTTTTGACATTTTCCCAAATTTACCGATCTTTTCCAAAACTTTCTGCGGGCTTTCAATGCACTATTCCTGGGTTGATTTTAAACATTTTCGACCATTTTTGACATTTTCCCAAATTTACCGATCTTTTCCAAAACTTTCTGCGGGCTTTCAATGCACTATTTCTGGGTTGATTTTAACCATTTTCGACCATTTTTAACATTTTTCCAACTTTTTCCACATGTTCCAATGTACGCACTGGGCCGCTATGGAACCCGCAGAACTCTGCCACACTGTGGACATTTTTTTTTACTGCAATTAGGGTCAAATTGCCGGGTCAAAAGTGTCATTTCTTCGGGTAAATCACCCTCCTGGGCCCGGTTTTAATGTTTAAAAAGGTCAAATATTTGTATTAAATATATAATATTTGTATTTGATCGATGAGTGCTGATTTAAAACCAATTTTAGTGCATTTTGGGCACTTTTGAGAATAAAAAAAAAAAAAAAAAAATTCTACCCCTGGTAGACCCAAAAAAAATTTCTAGCGCTGGTAGACCCAGAAAAAATTTCTGCGGTCTTTCGATGCACTATTCCTGGGTTAATTTTAAACATTTTCGACCATTTTTGACATTTTCCCAAATTTACCGATCTTTTCCAAAACTTTCTGCGGGCTTTCAATGCACTATTCCTGGGTTGATTTTAAACATTTTCGACCATTTTTGACATTTTCCCAAATTTACCGATCTTTTCCAAAACTTTCTGCGGGCTTTCAATGCACTATTCCTGGGTTGATTTTAAACATTTTCGACCATTTTTAACATTTTTCCAACTTTTTCCACATGTTCCAATGTACGCACTGGGCCGCTATGGAACCCGCAGAACTCTGCCACACTGTGGACATTTTTTTTTACTGCAATTAGGGTCAAATTGCCAGGTCAAAAGTGTCATTTCTTCGGGTAAATCACCCTCCTGGGCCCGGTTTTAATGTTTAAAAAGGTCAAATATTTGTATTAAATATATAATATTTGTATTTGATCGATGAGTGCTGATTTAAAACCAATTTTAGTGCATTTTGGGCACTTTTGAGAATGGTCGTATGTCGTCGTATTTGGTCGCGCCGACGTTTATGGCTGTCTTTTACCCAGGAAAATCACCTCCAGTGCCCGATATTCATGTCTGCACTTTGCCTGGGTTGACCCCAACCCAACCCCTAACTCTAACCCAAACCCATCTGTGGAGCCCTGTACGCCGCCTAGAGCTAAATAACGTTTTAAAAATTAAAAAAAAAAAAAAAAAATTTCTACCCCTGGTAGACCCAAAAAAAAATTCTAGCGCTGGTAGACCCAGAAAAAATTTCTGCGGTCTTTCGATGCACTATTCCTGGGTTAATTTTAAACATTTTCGACCATTTTTGACATTTTCCCAAATGTACCGATCTTTTCCAAAACTTTCTGCGGGCTTTCAATGCACTATTCCTGGGTTGATTTTAAACATTTTTGACCATTTTTGACATTTTCCCAAATTTACCGATCTTTTCCAAAACTTTCTGCGGGCTTTCAATGCACTATTCCTGGGTTGATTTTAAACATTTTCGACCATTTTTGACATTTTCCCAAATTTACCGATCTTTTCCAAAACTTTCTGCGGGCTTTCAATGCACTATTCCTGGGTTGATTTTAAACATTTTTGACCATTTTTGACATTTTCCCAAATTTACCGATCTTTTCCAAAACTTTCTGCGGGCTTTCAATGCACTATTCCTGGGTTGATTTTAAACATTTTCGACCATTTTTGACATTTTCCCAAATTTACCGATCTTTTCCAAAACTTTCTGCGGGCTTTCAATGCACTATTCCTGGGTTGATTTTAAACATTTTCGACCATTTTTGACATTTTCCCAAATTTACCGATCTTTTCCAAAACTTTCTGCGGGCTTTCAATGCACTATTCCTGGGTTGATTTTAAACATTTTCGACCATTTTTGACATTTTCCCAAATTTACCGATCTTTTCCAAAACTTTCTGCGGGCTTTCAATGCACTATTCCTGGGTTGATTTTAAACATTTTCGACCATTTTTGACATTTTCCCAAATTTACCGATCTTTTCCAAAACTTTCTGCGGGCTTTCAATGCACTATTCCTGGGTTGATTTTAAACATTTTCGACCATTTTTGACATTTTCCCAAATTTACCGATCTTTTCCAAAACTTTCTGCGGGCTTTCAATGCACTATTTCTGGGTTGATTTTAACCATTTTCGACCATTTTTAACATTTTTCCAACTTTTTCCACATGTTCCAATGTACGCACTGGGCCGCTATGGAACCCGCAGAACTCTGCCACACTGTGGACATTTTTTTTTACTGCAATTAGGGTCAAATTGCCAGGTCAAAAGTGTCATTTCTTCGGGTAAATCACCCTCCTGGGCCCGGTTTTAATGTTTAAAAAGGTCAAATATTTGTATTAAATATATAATATTTGTATTTGATCGATGAGTGCTGATTTAAAACCAATTTTAGTGCATTTTGGGCACTTTTGAGAATGGTCGTATGTCGTCGTATTTGGTCGCGCCGATGTTTATGGCTGTCTTTTACCCAGGAAAATCACCTCCAGTGCCCGATATTCATGTCTGCACTTTGCCTGGGTTGACCCCAACCCAACCCCTAACTCTAACCCAAACCCAAACCCAAACCCATCTGTGGAGCCCTGTACGCCGCCTAGAGCTAAATAACGTTTTAAAAATTAAAAAAAAAAAAAAAATTTCTACCCCTGGTAGAACCAAAAAAAATTTCTAGCGCTGGTAGACCCAGAAAAAATTTCTGCGGTCTTTCGATGCACTATTCCTGGGTTAATTTTAAACATTTTCGACCATTTTTGACATTTTCCCAAATTTACCGATCTTTTCCAAAACTTTCTGCGGGCTTTCAATGCACTATTCCTGGGTTGATTTTAAACATTTTCGACCATTTTTGACATTTTCCCAAATTTACCGATCTTTTCCAAAACTTTCTGCGGGCTTTCAATGCACTATTCCTGGGTTGATTTTAAACATTTTTGACCATTTTTGACATTTTCCCAAATTTACCGATCTTTTCCAAAACTTTCTGCGGGCTTTCAATGCACTATTCCTGGGTTGATTTTAAACATTTTCGACCATTTTTGACATTTTCCCAAATTTACCGATCTTTTCCAAAACTTTCTGCGGGCTTTCGGTGCACTATTCCTGGGTTGATTTTAAACATTTTCGACCATTTTTGACATTTTCCCAAATTTACCGATCTTTTTCCAAAACTTTCTGCGGGCTTTCGATGCACTATTATCGACAGATACCAGGTTTCATCGTCGAGCTCCGTATATTTTTCGAGTTTCAGCACTTTTAAAATCGGCGGGGGTTCGCCCCGAGTCGATCCGAGAATAGTGCACCGTGAGCGGATTGGGTCGGCTGATGCCCCGCTGAATTTCTGAGCTCCAGAAATTTTTCTAAGTCCCTCCACACTTAGAAAAAAAACGCTTAAATTTAAGCGGATTTTCTCTAAGTCCCTCCACACTTAGAAAAAAAACGCTTAAATTTAAGCGGATTTTTTCTAAGTCCCTCCACACTTAGAAAAAAAAACGCTTAAATTTAAGCGGATTTTTTCTAAGTCCCTCCACACTTAGAAAAAAAACGCTTAAATTTAAGCGGATTTTTTCTAAGTCCCTCCACACTTAGAAAAAAAAACGCTTAAATTTAAGCGGATTTTTTCTAAGTCCCTCCACACTTAGAAAAAAAAACGCTTAAATTTAAGCGGATTTTTTCTAAGTCCCTCCACACTTAGAAAAAAAAACGCTTAAATTTAAATTTACCGATCTTTTCCAAAACTTTCTGCGGGCTTTCGGTGCACTATTCCTGGGTTGATTTTAAACATTTTCGACCATTTTTGACATTTTCCCAAATTTACCGATCTTTTCCAAAACTTTCTGCGGGCTTTCAATGCACTATTCCTGGGTTGATTTTAAACATTTTTGACCATTTTTGACATTTTCCCAAATTTACCGATCTTTTCCAAAACTTTCTGCGGGCTTTCAATGCACTATTCCTGGGTTGATTTTAAACATTTTCGACCATTTTTGACATTTTCCCAAATTTACCGATCTTTTCCAAAACTTTCTGCGGGCTTTCAATGCACTATTCCTGGGTTGATTTTAAACATTTTTGACCATTTTTGACATTTTCCCAAATTTACCGATCTTTTCCAAAACTTTCTGCGGGCTTTCAATGCACTATTCCTGGGTTGATTTTAAACATTTTCGACCATTTTTGACATTTTCCCAAATTTACCGATCTTTTCCAAAACTTTCTGCGGGCTTTCGGTGCACTATTCCTGGGTTGATTTTAAACATTTTCGACCATTTTTGACATTTTCCCAAATTTACCGATCTTTTTCCAAAACTTTCTGCGGGCTTTCGATGCACTATTATCGACAGATACCAGGTTTCATCGTCGAGCTCCGTATATTTTTCGAGTTTCAGCACTTTTAAAATCGGCGGGGGTTCGCCCCGAGTCGATCCGAGAATAGTGCACCGTGAGCGGATTGGGTCGGCTGATGCCCCGCTGAATTTCTGAGCTCCAGAAATTTTTCTAAGTCCCTCCACACTTAGAAAAAAAACGCTTAAATTTAAGCGGATTTTTTCTAAGTCCCTCCACACTTAGAAAAAAAACGCTTAAATTTAAGCGGATTTTTTCTAAGTCCCTCCACACTTAGAAAAAAAACGCTTAAATTTAAGCGGATTTTTTCTAAGTCCCTCCACACTTAGAAAAAAAAACGCTTAAATTTAAGCGGATTTTTTCTAAGTCCCTCCACACTTAGAAAAAAAAACGCTTAAATTTAAGCGGATTTTTTCTAAGTCCCTCCACACTTAGAAAAAAAAACGCTTAAATTTAAGCGGATTTTTTCTAAGTCCCTCCACACTTAGAAAAAAAAACGCTTAAATTTAAATTTACCGATCTTTTCCAAAACTTTCTGCGGGCTTTCGGTGCACTATTCCTGGGTTGATTTTAAACATTTTCGACCATTTTTGACATTTTCCCAAATTTACCGATCTTTTCCAAAATTTTCTGCGGGCTTTCAATGCACTATTCCTGGGTTGATTTTAAACATTTTTGACCATTTTTGACATTTTCCCAAATTTACCGATCTTTTCCAAAACTTTCTGCGGGCTTTCAATGCACTATTCCTGGGTTGATTTTAAACATTTTCGACCATTTTTGACATTTTCCCAAATTTACCGATCTTTTCCAAAACTTTCTGCGGGCTTTCAATGCACTATTCCTGGGTTGATTTTAAACATTTTTGACCATTTTTGACATTTTCCCAAATTTACCGATCTTTTCCAAAACTTTCTGCGGGCTTTCAATGCACTATTCCTGGGTTGATTTTAAACATTTTTGACCATTTTTGACATTTTCCCAAATTTACCGATCTTTTCCAAAACTTTCTGCGGGCTTTCAATGCACTATTCCTGGGTTGATTTTAAACATTTTTGACCATTTTTGACATTTTCCCAAATTTACCGATCTTTTCCAAAACTTTCTGCGGGCTTTCAATGCACTATTCCTGGGTTGATTTTAAACATTTTCGACCATTTTTGACATTTTCCCAAATTTACCGATCTTTTCCAAAACTTTCTGCGGGCTTTCAATGCACTATTTCTGGGTTGATTTTAACCATTTTCGACCATGTTTAACATTTTTCCAACTTTTTCCACATGTTCCAATGTACGCACTGGGCCGCTATGGAACCCGCAGAACTCTGCCACACTGTGGACATTTTTTTTTACTGCAATTAGGGTCAAATTGCCGGGTCAAAAGTGTCATTTCTTCGGGTAAATCACCCTCCTGGGCCCGGTTTTAATGTTTAAAAAGGTCAAATATTTGTATTAAATATATAATATTTGTATTTGATCGATGAGTGCTGATTTAAAACCAATTTTAGTGCATTTTGGGCACTTTTGAGAATGGTCGTATGTCGTCGTATTTGGTCGCGCCGACGTTTATGGCTGTCTTTTACCCAGGAAAATCACCTCCAGTGCCCGATATTCATGTCTGCACTTTGCCTGGGTTGACCCCAACCCAACCCCTAACTCTAACCCAAACCCAAACCCAAACCCAAACCCAAACCCAAACCCAAACCCATCTGTGGAGCCCTGTACGCCGCCTAGAGCTAAATAACGTTTTAAAAATTAAAAAAAAAAAAAAAAAAATTCTACCCCTGGTAGACCCAAAAAAAAATTCTAGCGCTGGTAGACCCAGAAAAAAATTCTGCGGGCTTTCGATGCACTATTCCTGGGTTGATTTTAAACATTTTCGACCATTTTTGACATTTTCCCAAATTTACCGATCTTTTCCAAAACTTTCTGCGGGCTTTCGATGCACTATTCCTGGGTTGATTTTAAACATTTTCGACCATTTTTGACATTTTCCCAAATTTACCGATCGTTTCCAAAACTTTCTGCGGGCTTTCGATGCACTATTCCTGGGTTGATTTTAAACATTTTCGACCATTTTTGACATTTTCCCAAATTTACCGATCGTTTCCAAAACTTTCTGCGGGCTTTCGATGCACTATTCCTGGGTTGATTTTAAACATTTTCGACCATTTTTGACATTTTCCCAAATTTACCGATCGTTTCCAAAACTTTCTGCGGGCTTTCGATGCACTATTTCTGGGTTGATTTTAACCATTTTCGACCATTTTTAACATTTTTCCAACTTTTTCCACATGTTCCAATGTACGCACTGGGCCGCTATGGAACCCGCAGAACTCTGCCACACTGTGGACATTTTTTTTTACTGCAATTAGGGTCAAATTGCCGGGTCAAAAGTGTCATTTCTTCGGGTAAATCACCCTCCTGGGCCCGGTTTTAATGTTTAAAAAGGTCAAATATTTGTATTAAATATATAATATTTGTATTTGATCGATGAGTGCTGATTTAAAACCAATTTTAGTGCATTTTGGGCACTTTTGAGAATGGTCGTATGTCGTCGTATTTGGTCGCGCCGACGTTTATGGCTGTCTTTTACCCAGGAAAATCACCTCCAGTGCCCGATATTCATGTCTGCACTTTGTCTGCACAATATACATCTACCCTCATATGAGACAAAAATTCAGGTTAAATGGACCAACCAGAACCACCCAAGACCAGTTCCAAGACAACCACTATTTTTAACGCAATTTACCCCAATTTGGGCACTATTTCTTGCCTAACATCCCCCCAGAACCTCCCTGGAAGACTAATTTTACACAATATTGTGAATTATACATCTACCCACAAATAGGACACCATTCCTGGGTAAATGGACCAACCAGAACCAATCAGGACCAGTTCCAATACAAGCACTCGTTGTCATAAAAGTGCCCAAATTAGGCACACTGTTTGTGGCATAACTTTACTTCACAACTATCCTGGAAGATTATTTTATACAGAATGGTCAATATACATCTACCCTCATATGAGACAAAAATTCAGGTTAAATGGACCAAACAGAACCACCCAAGACCAGTTCCAATGCAACCACTATTTTTAACGAAAATTACCCCAATTTGGACACTTATTCTTGCCTAACATCCACCCAGAAACTCCCTGGAAGATTATTTTATAGAAAATGGTCAATATACATCTCCCCTCATATGAGACAAAAATTCAGGGTAAATGGACCAACCAGAACCGCTCAGGACCAGTTCCAAGACAAGCACTCGTTGTCATAAAAGTGCCCATATTAGGTACATTGATTGTGGCATAACTTTACTTCCCAACTACCCTGGAAGATTATTTTATACAGAATGGTCAATATACATCTACCCTCATAGGAGACAAAAATTCAGGGTAAATGGACCAACCAGAACCACCCAAGACCAGTTCCAAGACAACCACTATTTTTGACGCAATTTACCCCAATTTGGGCACTTATTCTTGCCTAACATCCCCCCAGAACCTCCCTGGAAGACTAATTTTACACAAAATTGTGAAGTATACATCTACCCACAAATAAGACACCATTCCTGGGTAAATGGACCAACCAGAACCACTCAGGACCAGTTCCAACACAAGCACTCGTTGTCATAAAAGTGCCCAAATTAGGCACACTGTTTGTGGAATAACTTTACTTCACAACTACCCTGGAAGATTATTTTATACAGAATGGTCAATATACATCTACCCTCATATGAGACAAAAATTCAGGTTAAATGGACCAAACAGAACCACCCAAGACCAGTTCCAATGCAACCACTATTTTTAACGAAAATTACCCCAATTTGGACACTTATTCTTGCCTAACATCCCCCCAGAACCTCCCTGGAAGACTAAATTTACACAATATTGTGAATTATACATCTACCCACAAATAAGACACCATTCCTGGGTAAATGGACCAACCAGAACCAATCAGGACCAGTTCCAATACAAGCACTCGTTGTCATAAAAGTGCCCAAATTAGGCACACTGTTTGTGGAATAACTTTACTTCACAACTACCCTGGAAGATTATTTTATACAGAATGGTCAATATACATCTACCCTCATATGAGACAAAAATTCAGGTTAAATGGACCAAACAGAACCACCCAAGACCAGTTCCAATGCAACCACTATTTTTAACGAAAATTACCCCAATTTGGACACTTATTCTTGCCTAACATCCACCCAGAAACTCCCTGGAAGATTATTTTATAGAAAATGGTCAATATACATCTCCCCTCATATGAGACAAAAATTCAGGGTAAATGGACCAACCAGAACCGCTCAGGACCAGTTCCAAGACAAGCACTCGTTGTCATAAAAGTGCCCATATTAGGTACATTGATTGTGGCATAACTTTACTTCCCAACTACCCTGGAAGATTATTTTATACAGAATGGTCAATATACATCTACCCTCATAGGAGACAAAAATTCAGGGTAAATGGACCAACCAGAACCACCCAAGACCAGTTCCAAGACAACCACTATTTTTGACGCAATTTACCCCAATTTGGGCACTTATTCTTGCCTAACATCCCCCCAGAACCTCCCTGGAAGACTAATTTTACACAAAATTGTGAAGTATACATCTACCCACAAATAAGACACCATTCCTGGGTAAATGGACCAACCAGAACCACTCAGGACCAGTTCCAACACAAGCACTCGTTGTCATAAAAGTGCCCAAATTAGGCACACTGTTTGTGGAATAACTTTACTTCACAACTACCCTGGAAGATTATTTTATACAGAATGGTCAATATACATCTACCCTCATAGGAGACAAAAATTCAGGGTAAATGGACCAACCAGAACCACCCAAGACCAGTTCCAAGACAACCACTATTTTTGACGCAATTTACCCCAATTTGGGCACTTATTCTTGCCTAACATCCCCCCAGAACCTCCCTGGAAGACTAATTTTACACAAAATTGTGAAGTATACATCTACCCACAAATAAGACACCATTCCTGGGTAAATGGACCAACCAGAACCACTCAGGACCAGTTCCAACACAAGCACTCGTTGTCATAAAAGTGCCCAAATTAGGCACACTGTTTGTGGAATAACTTTACTTCACAACTACCCTGGAAGATTATTTTATACAGAATGGTCAATATACATCTACCCTCATATGAGACAAAAATTCAGGTTAAATGGACCAAACAGAACCACCCAAGACCAGTTCCAATGCAACCACTATTTTTAACGAAAATTACCCCAATTTGGACACTTATTCTTGCCTAACATCCACCCAGAAACTCCCTGGAAGATTATTTTATAGAAAATGGTCAATATACATCTCCCCTCATATGAGACAAAAATTCAGGGTAAATGGACCAACCAGAACCACCCAAGACCAGTTCCAAGACAACCACTATTTTTGACGCAATTTACCCCAATTTGGGCACTTATTCTTGCCTAACATCCCCCCAGAACCTCCCTGGAAGACTAATTTTACACAAAATTGTGAAGTATACATCTACCCACAAATAAGACACCATTCCTGGGTAAATGGACCAACCAGAACCACTCAGGACCAGTTCCAACACAAGCACTCGTTGTCATAAAAGTGCCCAAATTAGGCACACTGTTTGTGGAATAACTTTACTTCACAACTACCCTGGAAGATTATTTTATACAGAATGGTCAATATACATCTACCCTCATATGAGACAAAAATTCAGGTTAAATGGACCAACCAGAACCACACAAGACCGGTTATAATGCAACCACTATTTTTGACGCAATTTACCCCAATTTGGGGCACTATTTCTGGCTTAAAATCCCCCCAGAACCTCCCTGGAAGACTAATTTTACACAAAATCATCAATAATACATGCACCCACATTTTAGGCACTTTTTCCGGGGAAAATAACCCCCCAGAACCGAAATGGGCTACTTTTTATACAAACCAGTACGCACTGGGCCGCTATGGAACCCGCAGAACTCTGCCACACTGTGGACATTTTTTTTTACTGCAATTAGGGTCAAATTGCCGGGTCAAAAGTGTCATTTCTTCGGGTAAATCACCCTCCTGGGCCCGGTTTTAATGTTTAAAAAGGTCAAATATTTGTATTAAATATATAATATTTGTATTTGATCGATGAGTGCTGATTTAAAACCAATTTTAGTGCATTTTGGGCACTTTTGAGAATGGTCGTATGTCGTCGTATTTGGTCGCGCCGACGTTTATGGCTGTCTTTTACCCAGGAAAATCACCTCCAGTGCCCGATATTCATGTCTGCACTTTGCCTGGGTTGACCCCAACCCAACCCCTAACTCTAACCCAAACCCAAACCCAAACCCATCTGTGGAGCCCTGTACGCCGCCTAGAGCTAAATAACGTTTTAAAAATTAAAAAAAAAAAAAAAAAAATTCTACCCCTGGTAGACCCCAAAAAAATTTCTAGCGCTGGTAGACCCAGAAAAAATTTCTGCGGTCTTTCGATGCACTATTCCTGGGTTAATTTTAAACATTTTCGACCATTTTTGACATTTTCCCAAATTTACCGATCTTTTCCAAAACTTTCTGCGGGCTTTCAATGCACTATTCCTGGGTTGATTTTAAACATTTTCGACCATTTTTGACATTTTCCCAAATTTACCGATCTTTTCCAAAACTTTCTGCGGGCTTTCAATGCACTATTCCTGGGTTGATTTTAAACATTTTTGACCATTTTTGACATTTTCCCAAATTTACCGATCTTTTCCAAAACTTTCTGCGGGCTTTCAATGCACTATTCCTGGGTTGATTTTAAACATTTTCGACCATTTTTGACATTTTCCCAAATTTACCCATCTTTTCCAAAACTTTCTGCGGGCTTTCGGTGCACTATTCCTGGGTTGATTTTAAACATTTTCGACCATTTTTGACATTTTCCCAAATTTACCGATCTTTTTCCAAAACTTTCTGCGGGCTTTCGATGCACTATTATCGACAGATACCAGGTTTCATCGTCGAGCTCCGTATATTTTTCGAGTTTCAGCACTTTTAAAATCGGCGGGGGTTCGCCCCGAGTCGATCCGAGAATAGTGCACCGTGAGCGGATTGGGTCGGCTGATGCCCCGCTGAATTTCTGAGCTCCAGAAATTTTTCTAAGTCCCTCCACACTTAGAAAAAAAACGCTTAAATTTAAGCGGATTTTTTCTAAGTCCCTCCACACTTAGAAAAAAAACGCTTAAATTTAAGCGGATTTTTTCTAAGTCCCTCCACACTTAGAAAAAAAACGCTTAAATTTAAGCGGATTTTTTCTAAGTCCCTCCACACTTAGAAAAAAAACGCTTAAATTTAAGCGGATTTTTTCTAAGTCCCTCCACACTTAGAAAAAAAACGCTTAAATTTAAGCGGATTTTTTCTAAGTCCCTCCACACTTAGAAAAAAAACGCTTAAATTTAAATTTACCGATCTTTTCCAAAACTTTCTGCGGGCTTTCGGTGCACTATTCCTGGGTTGATTTTAAACATTTTCGACCATTTTTGACATTTTCCCAAATTTACCGATCTTTTCCAAAACTTTCTGCGGGCTTTCAATGCACTATTCCTGGGTTGATTTTAAACATTTTTGACCATTTTTGACATTTTCCCAAATTTACCGATCTTTTCCAAAACTTTCTGCGGGCTTTCAATGCACTATTCCTGGGTTGATTTTAAACATTTTCGACCATTTTTGACATTTTCCCAAATTTACCGATCTTTTCCAAAACTTTCTGCGGGCTTTCAATGCACTATTCCTGGGTTGATTTTAAACATTTTTGACCATTTTTGACATTTTCCCAAATTTACCGATCTTTTCCAAAACTTTCTGCGGGCTTTCAATGCACTATTCCTGGGTTGATTTTAAACATTTTCGACCATTTTTGACATTTTCCCAAATTTACCGATCTTTTCCAAAACTTTCTGCGGGCTTTCAATGCACTATTTCTGGGTTGATTTTAACCATTTTCGACCATGTTTAACATTTTTCCAACTTTTTCCACATGTTCCAATGTACGCACTGGGCCGCTATGGAACCCGCAGAACTCTGCCACACTGTGGACATTTTTTTTTACTGCAATTAGGGTCAAATTGCCGGGTCAAAAGTGTCATTTCTTCGGGTAAATCACCCTCCTGGGCCCGGTTTTAATGTTTAAAAAGGTCAAATATTTGTATTAAATATATAATATTTGTATTTGATCGATGAGTGCTGATTTAAAACCAATTTTAGTGCATTTTGGGCACTTTTGAGAATGGTCGTATGTCGTCGTATTTGGTCGCGCCGACGTTTATGGCTGTCTTTTACCCAGGAAAATCACCTCCAGTGCCCGATATTCATGTCTGCACTTTGCCTGGGTTGACCCCAACCCAACCCCTAACTCTAACCCAAACCCAAACCCAAACCCATCTGTGGAGCCCTGTACGCCGCCTAGAGCTAAATAACGTTTTAAAAATTAAAAAAAAAAAAAAAAAATTCTACCCCTGGTAGACCCAAAAAAAATTTCTAGCGCTGGTAGACCCAGAAAAAATTTCTAGCGCTGGTAGACCCAGAAAAAATTTCTGCGGTCTTTCGATGCACTATTCCTGGGTTAATTTTAAACATTTTCGACCATTTTTGACATTTTCCCAAATTTACCGATCTTTTCCAAAACTTTCTGCGGGCTTTCAATGCACTATTCCTGTGTTGATTTTAAACATTTTCGACCATTTTTGACATTTTCCCAAATTTACCGATCTTTTCCAAAACTTTCTGCGGGCTTTCAATGCACTATTCCTGGGTTGATTTTAAACATTTTCGACCATTTTTGACATTTTCCCAAATTTACCGATCTTTTCCAAAACTTTCTGCGGGCTTTCAATGCACTATTCCTGGGTTGATTTTAAACATTTTTGACCATTTTTGACATTTTCCCAAATTTACCGATCTTTTCCAAAACTTTCTGCGGGCTTTCAATGCACTATTCCTGGGTTGATTTTAAACATTTTCGACCATTTTTGACATTTTCCCAAATTTACCGATCTTTTCCAAAACTTTCTGCGGGCTTTCAATGCACTATTTCTGGGTTGATTTTAACCATTTTCGACCATTTTTAACATTTTTCCAACTTTTTCCACATGTTCCAATGTACGCACTGGGCCGCTATGGAACCCGCAGAACTCTGCCACACTGTGGACATTTTTTTTTACTGCAATTAGGGTCAAATTGCCAGGTCAAAAGTGTCATTTCTTCGGGTAAATCACCCTCCTGGGCCCGGTTTTAATGTTTAAAAAGGTCAAATATTTGTATTAAATATATAATATTTGTATTTGATCGATGAGTGCTGATTTAAAACCAATTTTAGTGCATTTTGGGCACTTTTGAGAATGGTCGTATGTCGTCGTATTTGGTCGCGCCGACGTTTATGGCTGTCTTTTACCCAGGAAAATCACCTCCAGTGCCCGATATTCATGTCTGCACTTTGCCTGGGTTGACCCCAACCCAACCCCTAACTCTAACCCAAACCCAAACCCAAACCCATCTGTGGAGCCCTGTACGCCGCCTAGAGCTAAATAACGTTTTAAAAATTAAAAAAAAAAAAAAAAATTCTACCCCTGGTAGAACCAAAAAAAATTTCTAGCGCTGGTAGACCCAGAAAAAATTTCTGCGGTCTTTCGATGCACTATTCCTGGGTTAATTTTAAACATTTTCGACCATTTTTGACATTTTCCCAAATTTACCGATCTTTTCCAAAACTTTCTGCGGGCTTTCAATGCACTATTCCTGGGTTGATTTTAAACATTTTCGACCATTTTTGACATTTTCCCAAATTTACCGATCTTTTCCAAAACTTTCTGCGGGCTTTCAATGCACTATTCCTGGGTTGATTTTAAACATTTTTGACCATTTTTGACATTTTCCCAAATTTACCGATCTTTTCCAAAACTTTCTGCGGGCTTTCAATGCACTATTCCTGGGTTGATTTTAAACATTTTCGACCATTTTTGACATTTTCCCAAATTTACCGATCTTTTCCAAAACTTTCTGCGGGCTTTCGGTGCACTATTCCTGGGTTGATTTTAAACATTTTCGACCATTTTTGACATTTTCCCAAATTTACCGATCTTTTTCCAAAACTTTCTGCGGGCTTTCGATGCACTATTATCGACAGATACCAGGTTTCATCGTCGAGCTCCGTATATTTTTCGAGTTTCAGCACTTTTAAAATCGGCGGGGGTTCGCCCCGAGTCGATCCGAGAATAGTGCACCGTGAGCGGATTGGGTCGGCTGATGCCCCGCTGAATTTCTGAGCTCCAGAAATTTTTCTAAGTCCCTCCACACTTAGAAAAAAAACGCTTAAATTTAAGCGGATTTTTTCTAAGTCCCTCCACACTTAGAAAAAAAACGCTTAAATTTAAGCGGATTTTTTCTAATTCCCTCCACACTTAGAAAAAAAACGCTTAAATTTAAGCGGATTTTTTCTAAGTCCCTCCACACTTAGAAAAAAAACGCTTAAATTTAAGCGGATTTTTTCTAAGTCCCTCCACACTTAGAAAAAAAACGCTTAAATTTAAGCGGATTTTTTCTAAGTCCCTCCACACTTAGAAAAAAAACGCTTAAATTTAAGCGGATTTTTTCTAAGTCCCTCCACACTTAGAAAAAAAACGCTTAAATTTAAATTTACCGATCTTTTCCAAAACTTTCTGCGGGCTTTCGGTGCACTATTCCTGGGTTGATTTTAAACATTTTCGACCATTTTTGACATTTTCCCAAATTTACCGATCTTTTCCAAAACTTTCTGCGGGCTTTCAATGCACTATTCCTGGGTTGATTTTAAACATTTTTGACCATTTTTGACATTTTCCCAAATTTACCGATCTTTTCCAAAACTTTCTGCGGGCTTTCAATGCACTATTCCTGGGTTGATTTTAAACATTTTCGACCATTTTTGACATTTTCCCAAATTTACCGATCTTTTCCAAAACTTTCTGCGGGCTTTCAATGCACTATTCCTGGGTTGATTTTAAACATTTTTGACCATTTTTGACATTTTCCCAAATTTACCGATCTTTTCCAAAACTTTCTGCGGGCTTTCAATGCACTATTCCTGGGTTGATTTTAAACATTTTCGACCATTTTTGACATTTTCCCAAATTTACCGATCTTTTCCAAAACTTTCTGCGGGCTTTCAATGCACTATTTCTGGGTTGATTTTAACCATTTTCGACCATGTTTAACATTTTTCCAACTTTTTCCACATGTTCCAATGTACGCACTGGGCCGCTATGGAACCCGCAGAACTCTGCCACACTGTGGACATTTTTTTTTACTGCAATTAGGGTCAAATTGCCAGGTCAAAAGTGTCATTTCTTCGGGTAAATCACCCTCCTGGGCCCGGTTTTAATGTTTAAAAAGGTCAAATATTTGTATTAAATATATAATATTTGTATTTGATCGATGAGTGCTGATTTAAAACCAATTTTAGTGCATTTTGGGCACTTTTGAGAATGGTCGTATGTCGTCGTATTTGGTCGCGCCGACGTTTATGGCTGTCTTTTACCCAGGAAAATCACCTCCAGTGCCCGATATTCATGTCTGCACTTTGCCTGGGTTGACCCCAACCCAACCCCTAACTCTAACCCAAACCCAAACCCAAACCCATCTGTGGAGCCCTGTACGCCGCCTAGAGCTAAATAACGTTTTAAAAATTAAAAAAAAAAAAAAAAAAATTCTACCCCTGGTAGACCCAAAAAAAATTTCTACCCCTGGTAGACCCAGAAAAAATTTCTAGCGCTGGTAGACCCAGAAAAAATTTCTGCGGTCTTTCGATGCACTATTCCTGGGTTAATTTTAAACATTTTCGACCATTTTTGACATTTTCCCAAATTTACCGATCTTTTCCAAAACTTTCTGCGGGCTTTCAATGCAATATTCCTGGGTTGATTTTAAACATATTTGACCATTTTTGACATTTTCCCAAATTTACCGATCTTTTCCAAAACTTTCTGCGGGCTTTCAATGCACTATTCCTGGGTTGATTTTAAACATTTTCGACCATTTTTGACATTTTCCCAAATATACCGATCTTTTCCAAAACTTTCTGCGGGCTTTCAATGCACTATTCCTGGGTTGATTTTAAACATTTTTGACCATTTTTGACATTTTCCCAAATTTACCGATCTTTTCCAAAACTTTCTGCGGGCTTTCAATGCACTATTCCTGGGTTGATTTTAAACATTTTCGACCATTTTTGACATTTTCCCAAATTTACCGATCTTTTCCAAAACTTTCTGCGGGCTTTCAATGCACTATTCCTGGGTTGATTTTAAACATTTTCGACCATTTTTGACATTTTCCCAAATTTACCGATCTTTTCCAAAACTTTCTGCGGGCTTTCAATGCACTATTCCTGGGTTGATTTTAAACATTTTCGACCATTTTTGACATTTTCCCAAATATACCGATCTTTTCCAAAACTTTCTGCGGGCTTTCAATGCACTATTCCTGGGTTGATTTTAAACATTTTTGACCATTTTTGACATTTTCCCAAATTTACCGATCTTTTCCAAAACTTTCTGCGGGCTTTCAATGCACTATTCCTGGGTTGATTTTAAACATTTTCGACCATTTTTGACATTTTCCCAAATTTACCGATCTTTTCCAAAACTTTCTGCGGGCTTTCAATGCACTATTCCTGGGTTGATTTTAAACATTTTCGACCATTTTTGACATTTTCCCAAATTTACCGATCTTTTCCAAAACTTTCTGCGGGCTTTCAATGCACTATTCCTGGGTTGATTTTAAACATTTTCGACCATTTTTGACATTTTCCCAAATTTACCGATCTTTTCCAAAACTTTCTGCGGGCTTTCAATGCACTATTCCTGGGTTGATTTTAAACATTTTCAACCATTTTTGACATTTTCCCAAATTTACCGATCTTTTCCAAAACTTTCTGCGGGCTTTCAATGCACTATTCCTGGGTTGATTTTAAACATTTTCGACCATTTTTGACATTTTCCCAAATTTACCGATCTTTTCCAAAACTTTCTGCGGGCTTTCAATGCACTATTTCTGGGTTGATTTTAACCATTTTCGACCATTTTTAACATTTTTCCAACTTTTTCCACATGTTCCAATGTACGCACTGGGCCGCTATGGAACCCGCAGAACTCTGCCACACTGTGGACATTTTTTTTACTGCAATTAGGGTCAAATTGCCGGGTCAAAAGTGTCATTTCTTCGGGTAAATCACCCTCCTGGGCCCGGTTTTAATGTTTAAAAAGGTCAAATATTTGTATTAAATATATAATATTTGTATTTGATCGATGAGTGCTGATTTAAAACCAATTTTAGTGCATTTTGGGCACTTTTGAGAATGGTCGTATGTCGTCGTATTTGGTCGCGCCGACGTTTATGGCTGTCTTTTACCCAGGAAAATCACCTCCAGTGCCCGATATTCATGTCTGCACTTTGCCTGGGTTGACCCCAACCCAACCCCTAACTCTAACCCAAACCCAAACCCAAACCCATCTGTGGAGCCCTGTACGCCGCCTAGAGCTAAATAACGTTTTAAAAATTAAAAAAAAAAAAAAAAAATTCTACCCCTGGTAGACCCAAAAAAAATTTCTAGCGCTGGTAGACCCAGAAAAAATTTCTGCGGTCTTTCGATGCACTATTCCTGGGTTAATTTTAAACATTTTCGACCATTTTTGACATTTTCCCAAATTTACCGATCTTTTCCAAAACTTTCTGCGGGCTTTCAATGCACTATTCCTGGGTTGATTTTAAACATTTTCGACCATTTTTGACATTTTCCCAAATTTACCGATCTTTTCCAAAACTTTCTGCGGGCTTTCAATGCACTATTCCTGGGTTGATTTTAAACATTTTTGACCATTTTTGACATTTTCCCAAATTTACCGATCTTTTCCAAAAC
The DNA here is from genome assembly GCF_051989625.1 of Stigmatopora argus. Classification (NCBI taxonomy): domain Eukaryota; kingdom Metazoa; phylum Chordata; class Actinopteri; order Syngnathiformes; family Syngnathidae; genus Stigmatopora; species Stigmatopora argus. The sequence goes on from NW_027520056.1 coordinate 100,401, forward strand.
TTTCTGCGGGCTTTCAATGCACTATTCCTGGGTTGATTTTAAACATTTTCGACCATTTTTGACATTTTCCCAAATTTACCGATCTTTTCCAAAACTTTCTGCGGGCTTTCGGTGCACTATTCCTGGGTTGATTTTAAACATTTTCGACCATTTTTGACATTTTCCCAAATTTACCGATCTTTTTCCAAAACTTTCTGCGGGCTTTCGATGCACTATTATCGACAGATACCAGGTTTCATCGTCGAGCTCCGTATATTTTTCGAGTTTCAGCACTTTTAAAATCGGCGGGGGTTCGCCCCGAGTCGATCCGAGAATAGTGCACCGTGAGCGGATTGGGTCGGCTGATGCCCCGCTGAATTTCTGAGCTCCAGAAATTTTTCTAAGTCCCTCCACACTTAGAAAAAAAACGCTTAAATTTAAGCGGATTTTTTCTAAGTCCCTCCACACTTAGAAAAAAAACGCTTAAATTTAAGCGGATTTTTTCTAAGTCCCTCCACACTTAGAAAAAAAACGCTTAAATTTAAGCGGATTTTTTCTAAGTCCCTCCACACTTAGAAAAAAAACGCTTAAATTTAAGCGGATTTTTTCTAAGTCCCTCCACACTTAGAAAAAAAACGCTTAAATTTAAGCGGATTTTTTCTAAGTCCCTCCACACTTAGAAAAAAAACGCTTAAATTTAAATTTACCGATCTTTTCCAAAACTTTCTGCGGGCTTTCGGTGCACTATTCCTGGGTTGATTTTAAACATTTTCGACCATTTTTGACATTTTCCCAAATTTACCGATCTTTTCCAAAACTTTCTGCGGGCTTTCAATGCACTATTCCTGGGTTGATTTTAAACATTTTTGACCATTTTTGACATTTTCCCAAATTTACCGATCTTTTCCAAAACTTTCTGCGGGCTTTCAATGCACTATTCCTGGGTTGATTTTAAACATTTTCGACCATTTTTGACATTTTCCCAAATTTACCGATCTTTTCCAAAACTTTCTGCGGGCTTTCAATGCACTATTCCTGGGTTGATTTTAAACATTTTTGACCATTTTTGACATTTTCCCAAATTTACCGATCTTTTCCAAAACTTTCTGCGGGCTTTCAATGCACTATTCCTGGGTTGATTTTAAACATTTTCGACCATTTTTGACATTTTCCCAAATTTACCGATCTTTTCCAAAACTTTCTGCGGGCTTTCAATGCACTATTTCTGGGTTGATTTTAACCATTTTCGACCATGTTTAACATTTTTCCAACTTTTTCCACATGTTCCAATGTACGCACTGGGCCGCTATGGAACCCGCAGAACTCTGCCACACTGTGGACATTTTTTTTTACTGCAATTAGGGTCAAATTGCCGGGTCAAAAGTGTCATTTCTTCGGGTAAATCACCCTCCTGGGCCCGGTTTTAATGTTTAAAAAGGTCAAATATTTGTATTAAATATATAATATTTGTATTTGATCGATGAGTGCTGATTTAAAACCAATTTTAGTGCATTTTGGGCACTTTTGAGAATGGTCGTATGTCGTCGTATTTGGTCGCGCCGACGTTTATGGCTGTCTTTTACCCAGGAAAATCACCTCCAGTGCCCGATATTCATGTCTGCACTTTGCCTGGGTTGACCCCAACCCAACCCCTAACTCTAACCCAAACCCAAACCCAAACCCATCTGTGGAGCCCTGTACGCCGCCTAGAGCTAAATAACGTTTTAAAAATTAAAAAAAAAAAAAAAAAAATTCTACCCCTGGTAGACCCCAAAAAAATTTCTAGCGCTGGTAGACCCAGAAAAAATTTCTGCGGTCTTTCGATGCACTATTCCTGGGTTAATTTTAAACATTTTCGACCATTTTTGACATTTTCCCAAATTTACCGATCTTTTCCAAAACTTTCTGCGGGCTTTCAATGCACTATTCCTGGGTTGATTTTAAACATTTTCGACCATTTTTGACATTTTCCCAAATTTACCGATCTTTTCCAAAACTTTCTGCGGGCTTTCAATGCACTATTCCTGGGTTGATTTTAAACATTTTTGACCATTTTTGACATTTTCCCAAATTTACCGATCTTTTCCAAAACTTTCTGCGGGCTTTCAATGCACTATTCCTGGGTTGATTTTAAACATTTTTGACCATTTTTGACATTTTCCCAAATTTACCGATCTTTTCCAAAACTTTCTGCGGGCTTTCAATGCACTATTCCTGGGTTGATTTTAAACATTTTCGACCATTTTTGACATTTTCCCAAATTTACCCATCTTTTCCAAAACTTTCTGCGGGCTTTCGGTGCACTATTCCTGGGTTGATTTTAAACATTTTCGACCATTTTTGACATTTTCCCAAATTTACCGATCTTTTCCAAAACTTTCTGCGGGCTTTCAATGCACTATTCCTGGGTTGATTTTAAACATTTTTGACCATTTTTGACATTTTCCCAAATTTACCGATCTTTTCCAAAACTTTCTGCGGGCTTTCAATGCACTATTCCTGGGTTGATTTTAAACATTTTTGACCATTTTTGACATTTTCCCAAATTTACCGATCTTTTCCAAAACTTTCTGCGGGCTTTCAATGCACTATTCCTGGGTTGATTTTAAACATTTTCGACCATTTTTGACATTTTCCCAAATTTACCCATCTTTTCCAAAACTTTCTGCGGGCTTTCGGTGCACTATTCCTGGGTTGATTTTAAACATTTTCGACCATTTTTGACATTTTCCCAAATTTACCGATCTTTTTCCAAAACTTTCTGCGGGCTTTCGATGCACTATTATCGACAGATACCAGGTTTCATCGTCGAGCTCCGTATATTTTTCGAGTTTCAGCACTTTTAAAATCGGCGGGGGTTCGCCCCGAGTCGATCCGAGAATAGTGCACCGTGAGCGGATTGGGTCGGCTGATGCCCCGCTGAATTTCTGAGCTCCAGAAATTTTTCTAAGTCCCTCCACACTTAGAAAAAAAACGCTTAAATTTAAGCGGATTTTTTCTAAGTCCCTCCACACTTAGAAAAAAAACGCTTAAATTTAAGCGGATTTTTTCTAAGTCCCTCCACACTTAGAAAAAAAACGCTTAAATTTAAGCGGATTTTTTCTAAGTCCCTCCACACTTAGAAAAAAAACGCTTAAATTTAAGCGGATTTTTTCTAAGTCCCTCCACACTTAGAAAAAAAACGCTTAAATTTAAGCGGATTTTTTCTAAGTCCCTCCACACTTAGAAAAAAAACGCTTAAATTTAAATTTACCGATCTTTTCCAAAACTTTCTGCGGGCTTTCGGTGCACTATTCCTGGGTTGATTTTAAACATTTTCGACCATTTTTGACATTTTCCCAAATTTACCGATCTTTTCCAAAACTTTCTGCGGGCTTTCAATGCACTATTCCTGGGTTGATTTTAAACATTTTTGACCATTTTTGACATTTTCCCAAATTTACCGATCTTTTCCAAAACTTTCTGCGGGCTTTCAATGCACTATTCCTGGGTTGATTTTAAACATTTTCGACCATTTTTGACATTTTCCCAAATTTACCGATCTTTTCCAAAACTTTCTGCGGGCTTTCAATGCACTATTCCTGGGTTGATTTTAAACATTTTTGACCATTTTTGACATTTTCCCAAATTTACCGATCTTTTCCAAAACTTTCTGCGGGCTTTCAATGCACTATTCCTGGGTTGATTTTAAACATTTTCGACCATTTTTGACATTTTCCCAAATTTACCGATCTTTTCCAAAACTTTCTGCGGGCTTTCAATGCACTATTTCTGGGTTGATTTTAACCATTTTCGACCATGTTTAACATTTTTCCAACTTTTTCCACATGTTCCAATGTACGCACTGGGCCGCTATGGAACCCGCAGAACTCTGCCACACTGTGGACATTTTTTTTTACTGCAATTAGGGTCAAATTGCCGGGTCAAAAGTGTCATTTCTTCGGGTAAATCACCCTCCTGGGCCCGGTTTTAATGTTTAAAAAGGTCAAATATTTGTATTAAATATATAATATTTGTATTTGATCGATGAGTGCTGATTTAAAACCAATTTTAGTGCATTTTGGGCACTTTTGAGAATGGTCGTATGTCGTCGTATTTGGTCGCGCCGACGTTTATGGCTGTCTTTTACCCAGGAAAATCACCTCCAGTGCCCGATATTCATGTCTGCACTTTGCCTGGGTTGACCCCAACCCAACCCCTAACTCTAACCCAAACCCAAACCCAAACCCATCTGTGGAGCCCTGTACGCCGCCTAGAGCTAAATAACGTTTTAAAAATTAAAAAAAAAAAAAAAATTCTACCCCTGGTAGAACCAAAAAAAATTTCTAGCGCTGGTAGACCCAGAAAAAATTTCTGCGGTCTTTCGATGCACTATTCCTGGGTTAATTTTAAACATTTTCGACCATTTTTGACATTTTCCCAAATTTACCGATCTTTTCCAAAACTTTCTGCGGGCTTTCAATGCACTATTCCTGGGTTGATTTTAAACATTTTCGACCATTTTTGACATTTTCCCAAATTTACCGATCTTTTCCAAAACTTTCTGCGGGCTTTCAATGCACTATTCCTGGGTTGATTTTAAACATTTTTGACCATTTTTGACATTTTCCCAAATTTACCGATCTTTTCCAAAACTTTCTGCGGGCTTTCAATGCACTATTCCTGGGTTGATTTTAAACATTTTCGACCATTTTTGACATTTTCCCAAATTTACCGATCTTTTCCAAAACTTTCTGCGGGCTTTCGGTGCACTATTCCTGGGTTGATTTTAAACATTTTCGACCATTTTTGACATTTTCCCAAATTTACCGATCTTTTTCCAAAACTTTCTGCGGGCTTTCGATGCACTATTATCGACAGATACCAGGTTTCATCGTCGAGCTCCGTATATTTTTCGAGTTTCAGCACTTTTAAAATCGGCGGGGGTTCGCCCCGAGTCGATCCGAGAATAGTGCACCGTGAGCGGATTGGGTCGGCTGATGCCCCGCTGAATTTCTGAGCTCCAGAAATTTTTCTAAGTCCCTCCACACTTAGAAAAAAAACGCTTAAATTTAAGCGGATTTTTTCTAAGTCCCTCCACACTTAGAAAAAAAACGCTTAAATTTAAGCGGATTTTTTCTAAGTCCCTCCACACTTAGAAAAAAAACGCTTAAATTTAAGCGGATTTTTTCTAAGTCCCTCCACACTTAGAAAAAAAACGCTTAAATTTAAGCGGATTTTTTCTAAGTCCCTCCACACTTAGAAAAAAAACGCTTAAATTTAAGCGGATTTTTTCTAAGTCCCTCCACACTTAGAAAAAAAACGCTTAAATTTAAATTTACCGATCTTTTCCAAAACTTTCTGCGGGCTTTCGGTGCACTATTCCTGGGTTGATTTTAAACATTTTCGACCATTTTTGACATTTTCCCAAATTTACCGATCTTTTCCAAAACTTTCTGCGGGCTTTCAATGCACTATTCCTGGGTTGATTTTAAACATTTTTGACCATTTTTGACATTTTCCCAAATTTACCGATCTTTTCCAAAACTTTCTGCGGGCTTTCAATGCACTATTCCTGGGTTGATTTTAAACATTTTCGACCATTTTTGACATTTTCCCAAATTTACCGATCTTTTCCAAAACTTTCTGCGGGCTTTCAATGCACTATTCCTGGGTTGATTTTAAACATTTTTGACCATTTTTGACATTTTCCCAAATTTACCGATCTTTTCCAAAACTTTCTGCGGGCTTTCAATGCACTATTCCTGGGTTGATTTTAAACATTTTCGACCATTTTTGACATTTTCCCAAATTTACCGATCTTTTCCAAAACTTTCTGCGGGCTTTCAATGCACTATTTCTGGGTTGATTTTAACCATTTTCGACCATGTTTAACATTTTTCCAACTTTTTCCACATGTTCCAATGTACGCACTGGGCCGCTATGGAACCCGCAGAACTCTGCCACACTGTGGACATTTTTTTTTACTGCAATTAGGGTCAAATTGCCGGGTCAAAAGTGTCATTTCTTCGGGTAAATCACCCTCCTGGGCCCGGTTTTAATGTTTAAAAAGGTCAAATATTTGTATTAAATATATAATATTTGTATTTGATCGATGAGTGCTGATTTAAAACCAATTTTAGTGCATTTTGGGCACTTTTGAGAATGGTCGTATGTCGTCGTATTTGGTCGCGCCGACGTTTATGGCTGTCTTTTACCCAGGAAAATCACCTCCAGTGCCCGATATTCATGTCTGCACTTTGCCTGGGTTGACCCCAACCCAACCCCTAACTCTAACCCAAACCCAAACCCAAACCCATCTGTGGAGCCCTGTACGCCGCCTAGAGCTAAATAACGTTTTAAAAATTAAAAAAAAAAAAAAAAAAATTCTACCCCTGGTAGACCCCAAAAAAATTTCTAGCGCTGGTAGACCCAGAAAAAATTTCTGCGGTCTTTCGATGCACTATTCCTGGGTTAATTTTAAACATTTTCGACCATTTTTGACATTTTCCCAAATTTACCGATCTTTTCCAAAACTTTCTGCGGGCTTTCAATGCACTATTCCTGGGTTGATTTTAAACATTTTCGACCATTTTTGACATTTTCCCAAATTTACCGATCTTTTCCAAAACTTTCTGCGGGCTTTCAATGCACTATTCCTGGGTTGATTTTAAACATTTTTGACCATTTTTGACATTTTCCCAAATTTACCGATCTTTTCCAAAACTTTCTGCGGGCTTTCAATGCACTATTCCTGGGTTGATTTTAAACATTTTCGACCATTTTTGACATTTTCCCAAATTTACCCATCTTTTCCAAAACTTTCTGCGGGCTTTCGGTGCACTATTCCTGGGTTGATTTTAAACATTTTCGACCATTTTTGACATTTTCCCAAATTTACCGATCTTTTTCCAAAACTTTCTGCGGGCTTTCGATGCACTATTATCGACAGATACCAGGTTTCATCGTCGAGCTCCGTATATTTTTCGAGTTTCAGCACTTTTAAAATCGGCGGGGGTTCGCCCCGAGTCGATCCGAGAATAGTGCACCGTGAGCGGATTGGGTCGGCTGATGCCCCGCTGAATTTCTGAGCTCCAGAAATTTTTCTAAGTCCCTCCACACTTAGAAAAAAAACGCTTAAATTTAAGCGGATTTTTTCTAAGTCCCTCCACACTTAGAAAAAAAACGCTTAAATTTAAGCGGATTTTTTCTAAGTCCCTCCACACTTAGAAAAAAAACGCTTAAATTTAAGCGGATTTTTTCTAAGTCCCTCCACACTTAGAAAAAAAACGCTTAAATTTAAGCGGATTTTTTCTAAGTCCCTCCACACTTAGAAAAAAAACGCTTAAATTTAAGCGGATTTTTTCTAAGTCCCTCCACACTTAGAAAAAAAACGCTTAAATTTAAATTTACCGATCTTTTCCAAAACTTTCTGCGGGCTTTCGGTGCACTATTCCTGGGTTGATTTTAAACATTTTCGACCATTTTTGACATTTTCCCAAATTTACCGATCTTTTCCAAAACTTTCTGCGGGCTTTCAATGCACTATTCCTGGGTTGATTTTAAACATTTTTGACCATTTTTGACATTTTCCCAAATTTACCGATCTTTTCCAAAACTTTCTGCGGGCTTTCAATGCACTATTCCTGGGTTGATTTTAAACATTTTCGACCATTTTTGACATTTTCCCAAATTTACCGATCTTTTCCAAAACTTTCTGCGGGCTTTCAATGCACTATTCCTGGGTTGATTTTAAACATTTTTGACCATTTTTGACATTTTCCCAAATTTACCGATCTTTTCCAAAACTTTCTGCGGGCTTTCAATGCACTATTCCTGGGTTGATTTTAAACATTTTCGACCATTTTTGACATTTTCCCAAATTTACCGATCTTTTCCAAAACTTTCTGCGGGCTTTCAATGCACTATTTCTGGGTTGATTTTAACCATTTTCGACCATGTTTAACATTTTTCCAACTTTTTCCACATGTTCCAATGTACGCACTGGGCCGCTATGGAACCCGCAGAACTCTGCCACACTGTGGACATTTTTTTTTACTGCAATTAGGGTCAAATTGCCGGGTCAAAAGTGTCATTTCTTCGGGTAAATCACCCTCCTGGGCCCGGTTTTAATGTTTAAAAAGGTCAAATATTTGTATTAAATATATAATATTTGTATTTGATCGATGAGTGCTGATTTAAAACCAATTTTAGTGCATTTTGGGCACTTTTGAGAATGGTCGTATGTCGTCGTATTTGGTCGCGCCGACGTTTATGGCTGTCTTTTACCCAGGAAAATCACCTCCAGTGCCCGATATTCATGTCTGCACTTTGCCTGGGTTGACCCCAACCCAACCCCTAACTCTAACCCAAACCCAAACCCAAACCCATCTGTGGAGCCCTGTACGCCGCCTAGAGCTAAATAACGTTTTAAAAATTAAAAAAAAAAAAAAAAAAATTCTACCCCTGGTAGACCCAAAAAAAATTTCTAGCGCTGGTAGACCCAGAAAAAATTTCTAGCGCTGGTAGACCCAGAAAAAATTTCTGCGGTCTTTCGATGCACTATTCCTGGGTTAATTTTAAACATTTTCGACCATTTTTGACATTTTCCCAAATTTACCGATCTTTTCCAAAACTTTCTGCGGGCTTTCAATGCACTATTCCTGTGTTGATTTTAAACATTTTCGACCATTTTTGACATTTTCCCAAATTTACCGATCTTTTCCAAAACTTTCTGCGGGCTTTCAATGCACTATTCCTGGGTTGATTTTAAACATTTTCGACCATTTTTGACATTTTCCCAAATTTACCGATCTTTTCCAAAACTTTCTGCGGGCTTTCAATGCACTATTCCTGGGTTGATTTTAAACATTTTTGACCATTTTTGACATTTTCCCAAATTTACCGATCTTTTCCAAAACTTTCTGCGGGCTTTCAATGCACTATTCCTGGGTTGATTTTAAACATTTTCGACCATTTTTGACATTTTCCCAAATTTACCGATCTTTTCCAAAACTTTCTGCGGGCTTTCAATGCACTATTTCTGGGTTGATTTTAACCATTTTCGACCATTTTTAACATTTTTCCAACTTTTTCCACATGTTCCAATGTACGCACTGGGCCGCTATGGAACCCGCAGAACTCTGCCACACTGTGGACATTTTTTTTTACTGCAATTAGGGTCAAATTGCCAGGTCAAAAGTGTCATTTCTTCGGGTAAATCACCCTCCTGGGCCCGGTTTTAATGTTTAAAAAGGTCAAATATTTGTATTAAATATATAATATTTGTATTTGATCGATGAGTGCTGATTTAAAACCAATTTTAGTGCATTTTGGGCACTTTTGAGAATGGTCGTATGTCGTCGTATTTGGTCGCGCCGACGTTTATGGCTGTCTTTTACCCAGGAAAATCACCTCCAGTGCCCGATATTCATGTCTGCACTTTGCCTGGGTTGACCCCAACCCAACCCCTAACTCTAACCCAAACCCAAACCCAAACCCATCTGTGGAGCCCTGTACGCCGCCTAGAGCTAAATAACGTTTTAAAAATTAAAAAAAAAAAAAAAAATTCTACCCCTGGTAGAACCAAAAAAAATTTCTAGCGCTGGTAGACCCAGAAAAAATTTCTGCGGTCTTTCGATGCACTATTCCTGGGTTAATTTTAAACATTTTCGACCATTTTTGACATTTTCCCAAATTTACCGATCTTTTCCAAAACTTTCTGCGGGCTTTCAATGCACTATTCCTGGGTTGATTTTAAACATTTTCGACCATTTTTGACATTTTCCCAAATTTACCGATCTTTTCCAAAACTTTCTGCGGGCTTTCAATGCACTATTCCTGGGTTGATTTTAAACATTTTTGACCATTTTTGACATTTTCCCAAATTTACCGATCTTTTCCAAAACTTTCTGCGGGCTTTCAATGCACTATTCCTGGGTTGATTTTAAACATTTTCGACCATTTTTGACATTTTCCCAAATTTACCGATCTTTTCCAAAACTTTCTGCGGGCTTTCGGTGCACTATTCCTGGGTTGATTTTAAACATTTTCGACCATTTTTGACATTTTCCCAAATTTACCGATCTTTTTCCAAAACTTTCTGCGGGCTTTCGATGCACTATTATCGACAGATACCAGGTTTCATCGTCGAGCTCCGTATATTTTTCGAGTTTCAGCACTTTTAAAATCGGCGGGGGTTCGCCCCGAGTCGATCCGAGAATAGTGCACCGTGAGCGGATTGGGTCGGCTGATGCCCCGCTGAATTTCTGAGCTCCAGAAATTTTTCTAAGTCCCTCCACACTTAGAAAAAAAACGCTTAAATTTAAGCGGATTTTTTCTAAGTCCCTCCACACTTAGAAAAAAAACGCTTAAATTTAAGCGGATTTTTTCTAATTCCCTCCACACTTAGAAAAAAAACGCTTAAATTTAAGCGGATTTTTTCTAAGTCCCTCCACACTTAGAAAAAAAACGCTTAAATTTAAGCGGATTTTTTCTAAGTCCCTCCACACTTAGAAAAAAAAACGCTTAAATTTAAGCGGATTTTTTCTAAGTCCCTCCACACTTAGAAAAAAAACGCTTAAATTTAAGCGGATTTTTTCTAAGTCCCTCCACACTTAGAAAAAAAACGCTTAAATTTAAATTTACCGATCTTTTCCAAAACTTTCTGCGGGCTTTCGGTGCACTATTCCTGGGTTGATTTTAAACATTTTCGACCATTTTTGACATTTTCCCAAATTTACCGATCTTTTCCAAAACTTTCTGCGGGCTTTCAATGCACTATTCCTGGGTTGATTTTAAACATTTTTGACCATTTTTGACATTTTCCCAAATTTACCGATCTTTTCCAAAACTTTCTGCGGGCTTTCAATGCACTATTCCTGGGTTGATTTTAAACATTTTCGACCATTTTTGACATTTTCCCAAATTTACCGATCTTTTCCAAAACTTTCTGCGGGCTTTCAATGCACTATTCCTGGGTTGATTTTAAACATTTTTGACCATTTTTGACATTTTCCCAAATTTACCGATCTTTTCCAAAACTTTCTGCGGGCTTTCAATGCACTATTCCTGGGTTGATTTTAAACATTTTCGACCATTTTTGACATTTTCCCAAATTTACCGATCTTTTCCAAAACTTTCTGCGGGCTTTCAATGCACTATTTCTGGGTTGATTTTAACCATTTTCGACCATGTTTAACATTTTTCCAACTTTTTCCACATGTTCCAATGTACGCACTGGGCCGCTATGGAACCCGCAGAACTCTGCCACACTGTGGACATTTTTTTTTACTGCAATTAGGGTCAAATTGCCAGGTCAAAAGTGTCATTTCTTCGGGTAAATCACCCTCCTGGGCCCGGTTTTAATGTTTAAAAAGGTCAAATATTTGTATTAAATATATAATATTTGTATTTGATCGATGAGTGCTGATTTAAAACCAATTTTAGTGCATTTTGGGCACTTTTGAGAATGGTCGTATGTCGTCGTATTTGGTCGCGCCGACGTTTATGGCTGTCTTTTACCCAGGAAAATCACCTCCAGTGCCCGATATTCATGTCTGCACTTTGCCTGGGTTGACCCCAACCCAACCCCTAACTCTAACCCAAACCCAAACCCAAACCCATCTGTGGAGCCCTGTACGCCGCCTAGAGCTAAATAACGTTTTAAAAATTAAAAAAAAAAAAAAAAAAATTCTACCCCTGGTAGACCCAAAAAAAATTTCTACCCCTGGTAGACCCAGAAAAAATTTCTAGCGCTGGTAGACCCAGAAAAAATTTCTGCGGTCTTTCGATGCACTATTCCTGGGTTAATTTTAAACATTTTCGACCATTTTTGACATTTTCCCAAATTTACCGATCTTTTCCAAAACTTTCTGCGGGCTTTCAATGCAATATTCCTGGGTTGATTTTAAACATATTTGACCATTTTTGACATTTTCCCAAATTTACCGATCTTTTCCAAAACTTTCTGCGGGCTTTCAATGCACTATTCCTGGGTTGATTTTAAACATTTTCGACCATTTTTGACATTTTCCCAAATATACCGATCTTTTCCAAAACTTTCTGCGGGCTTTCAATGCACTATTCCTGGGTTGATTTTAAACATTTTTGACCATTTTTGACATTTTCCCAAATTTACCGATCTTTTCCAAAACTTTCTGCGGGCTTTCAATGCACTATTCCTGGGTTGATTTTAAACATTTTCGACCATTTTTGACATTTTCCCAAATTTACCGATCTTTTCCAAAACTTTCTGCGGGCTTTCAATGCACTATTCCTGGGTTGATTTTAAACATTTTCGACCATTTTTGACATTTTCCCAAATTTACCGATCTTTTCCAAAACTTTCTGCGGGCTTTCAATGCACTATTCCTGGGTTGATTTTAAACATTTTCGACCATTTTTGACATTTTCCCAAATATACCGATCTTTTCCAAAACTTTCTGCGGGCTTTCAATGCACTATTCCTGGGTTGATTTTAAACATTTTTGACCATTTTTGACATTTTCCCAAATTTACCGATCTTTTCCAAAACTTTCTGCGGGCTTTCAATGCACTATTCCTGGGTTGATTTTAAACATTTTCGACCATTTTTGACATTTTCCCAAATTTACCGATCTTTTCCAAAACTTTCTGCGGGCTTTCAATGCACTATTCCTGGGTTGATTTTAAACATTTTCGACCATTTTTGACATTTTCCCAAATTTACCGATCTTTTCCAAAACTTTCTGCGGGCTTTCAATGCACTATTCCTGGGTTGATTTTAAACATTTTCGACCATTTTTGACATTTTCCCAAATATACCGATCTTTTCCAAAACTTTCTGCGGGCTTTCAATGCACTATTCCTGGGTTGATTTTAAACATTTTTGACCATTTTTGACATTTTCCCAAATTTACCGATCTTTTCCAAAACTTTCTGCGGGCTTTCAATGCACTATTCCTGGGTTGATTTTAAACATTTTCGACCATTTTTGACATTTTCCCAAATTTACCGATCTTTTCCAAAACTTTCTGCGGGCTTTCAATGCACTATTCCTGGGTTGATTTTAAACATTTTCGACCATTTTTGACATTTTCCCAAATTTACCGATCTTTTCCAAAACTTTCTGCGGGCTTTCAATGCACTATTCCTGGGTTGATTTTAAACATTTTCGACCATTTTTGACATTTTCCCAAATTTACCGATCTTTTCCAAAACTTTCTGCGGGCTTTCAATGCACTATTCCTGGGTTGATTTTAAACATTTTCGACCATTTTTGACATTTTCCCAAATTTACCGATCTTTTCCAAAACTTTCTGCGGGCTTTCAATGCACTATTCCTGGGTTGATTTTAAACATTTTCGACCATTTTTGACATTTTCCCAAATTTACCGATCTTTTCCAAAACTTTCTGCGGGCTTTCAATGCACTATTTCTGGGTTGATTTTAACCATTTTCGACCATGTTTAACATTTTTCCAACTTTTTCCACATGTTCCAATGTACGCACTGGGCCGCTATGGAACCCGCAGAACTCTGCCACACTGTGGACATTTTTTTTTTACTGCAATTAGGGTCAAATTGCCGGGTCAAAAGTGTCATTTCTTCGGGTAAATCACCCTCCTGGGCCCGGTTTTAATGTTTAAAAAGGTCAAATATTTGTATTAAATATATAATATTTGTATTTGATCGATGAGTGCTGATTTAAAACCAATTTTAGTGCATTTTGGGCACTTTTGAGAATGGTCGTATGTCGTCGTATTTGGTCGCGCCGACGTTTATGGCTGTCTTTTACCCAGGAAAATCACCTCCAGTGCCCGATATTCATGTCTGCACTTTGCCTGGGTTGACCCCAACCCAACCCCTAACTCTAACCCAAACCCAAACCCAAACCCATCTGTGGAGCCCTGTACGCCGCCTAGAGCTAAATAACGTTTTAAAAATTAAAAAAAAAAAAAAAAAAATTCTACCCCTGGTAGACCCAAAAAAAATTTCTAGCGCTGGTAGACCCAGAAAAAATTTCTGCGGTCTTTCGATGCACTATTCCTGGGTTAATTTTAAACATTTTCGACCATTTTTGACATTTTCCCAAATTTACCGATCTTTTCCAAAACTTTCTGCGGGCTTTCAATGCACTATTCCTGGGTTGATTTTAAACATTTTCGACCATTTTTGACATTTTCCCAAATTTACCGATCTTTTCCAAAACTTTCTGCGGGCTTTCAATGCACTATTCCTGGGTTGATTTTAAACATTTTTGACCATTTTTGACATTTTCCCAAATTTACCGATCTTTTCCAAAACTTTCTGCGGGCTTTCAATGCACTATTCCTGGGTTGATTTTAAACATTTTCGACCATTTTTGACATTTTCCCAAATTTACAATCTTTTCCAAAACTTTCTGCGGGCTTTCGGTGCACTATTCCTGGGTTGATTTTAAACATTTTCGACCATTTTTGACATTTTCCCAAATTTACCGATCTTTTTCCAAAACTTTCTGCGGGCTTTCGATGCACTATTATCGACAGATACCAGGTTTCATCGTCGAGCTCCGTATATTTTTCGAGTTTCAGCACTTTTAAAATCGGCGGGGGTTCGCCCCGAGTCGATCCGAGAATAGTGCACCGTGAGCGGATTGGGTCGGCTGATGCCCCGCTGAATTTCTGAGCTCCAGAAATTTTTCTAAGTCCCTCCACACTTAGAAAAAAAACGCTTAAATTTAAGCGGATTTTTTCTAAGTCCCTCCACACTTAGAAAAAAAAACGCTTAAATTTAAGCGGATTTTTTCTAAGTCCCTCCACACTTAGAAAAAAAACGCTTAAATTTAAGCGGATTTTTTCTAAGTCCCTCCACACTTAGAAAAAAAACGCTTAAATTTAAGCGGATTTTTTCTAAGTCCCTCCACACTTAGAAAAAAAACGCTTAAATTTAAGCGGATTTTTTCTAAGTCCCTCCACACTTAGAAAAAAAAACGCTTAAATTTAAGCGGATTTTTTCTAAGTCCCTCCACACTTAGAAAAAAAACGCTTAAATTTAAATTTACCGATCTTTTCCAAAACTTTCTGCGGGCTTTCGGTGCACTATTCCTGGGTTGATTTTAAACATTTTCGACCATTTTTGACATTTTCCCAAATTTACCGATCTTTTCCAAAACTTTCTGCGGGCTTTCAATGCACTATTCCTGGGTTGATTTTAAACATTTTTGACCATTTTTGACATTTTCCCAAATTTACCGATCTTTTCCAAAACTTTCTGCGGGCTTTCAATGCACTATTCCTGGGTTGATTTTAAACATTTTCGACCATTTTTGACATTTTCCCAAATTTACCGATCTTTTCCAAAACTTTCTGCGGGCTTTCAATGCACTATTCCTGGGTTGATTTTAAACATTTTCGACCATTTTTGACATTTTCCCAAATTTACCGATCTTTTCCAAAACTTTCTGCGGGCTTTCAATGCACTATTCCTGGGTTGATTTTAAACATTTTCGACCATTTTTGACATTTTCCCAAATTTACCGATCTTTTCCAAAACTTTCTGCGGGCTTTCAATGCACTATTTCTGGGTTGATTTTAACCATTTTCGACCATGTTTAACATTTTTCCAACTTTTTCCACATGTTCCAATGTACGCACTGGGCCGCTATGGAACCCGCAGAACTCTGCCACACTGTGGACATTTTTTTTTACTGCAATTAGGGTCAAATTGCCGGGTCAAAAGTGTCATTTCTTCGGGTAAATCACCCTCCTGGGCCCGGTTTTAATGTTTAAAAAGGTCAAATATTTGTATTAAATATATAATATTTGTATTTGATCGATGAGTGCTGATTTAAAACCAATTTTAGTGCATTTTGGGCACTTTTGAGAATGGTCGTATGTCGTCGTATTTGGTCGCGCCGACGTTTATAGCTGTCTTTTACCCAGGAAAATCACCTCCAGTGCCCGATATTCATGTCTGCACTTTGCCTGGGTTGACCCCAACCCAACCCCTAACTCTAACCCAAACCCAAACCCATCTGTGGAGCCCTGTACGCCGCCTAGAGCTAAATAACGTTTTAAAAATTAAAAAAAAAAAAAAAAAAATTCTACCCCTGGTAGACCCAAAAAAAATTTCTACCCCTGGTAGACCCAGAAAAAATTTCTAGCGCTGGTAGACCCAGAAAAAATTTCTGCGGTCTTTCGATGCACTATTCCTGGGTTAATTTTAAACATTTTCGACCATTTTTGACATTTTCCCAAATTTACCGATCTTTTCCAAAACTTTCTGCGGGCTTTCAATGCACTATTCCTGGGTTGATTTTAAACATATTTGACCATTTTTGACATTTTCCCAAATTTACCGATCTTTTCCAAAACTTTCTGCGGGCTTTCAATGCACTATTCCTGGGTTGATTTTAAACATTTTTGACCATTTTTGACATTTTCCCAAATTTACCGATCTTTTCCAAAACTTTCTGCGGGCTTTCAATGCACTATTCCTGGGTTGATTTTAAACATTTTCGACCATTTTTGACATTTTCCCAAATTTACCGATCTTTTCCAAAACTTTCTGCGGGCTTTCAATGCACTATTCCTGGGTTGATTTTAAACATTTTCGACCATTTTTGACATTTTCCCAAATTTACCGATCTTTTCCAAAACTTTCTGCGGGCTTTCAATGCACTATTCCTGGGTTGATTTTAAACATTTTCGACCATTTTTGACATTTTCCCAAATATACCGATCTTTTCCAAAACTTTCTGCGGGCTTTCAATGCACTATTCCTGGGTTGATTTTAAACATTTTTGACCATTTTTGACATTTTCCCAAATTTACCGATCTTTTCCAAAACTTTCTGCGGGCTTTCAATGCACTATTCCTGGGTTGATTTTAAACATTTTCGACCATTTTTGACATTTTCCCAAATTTACCGATCTTTTCCAAAACTTTCTGCGGGCTTTCAATGCACTATTCCTGGGTTGATTTTAAACATTTTCGACCATTTTTGACATTTTCCCAAATTTACCGATCTTTTCCAAAACTTTCTGCGGGCTTTCAATGCACTATTCCTGGGTTGATTTTAAACATTTTTGACCATTTTTGACATTTTCCCAAATTTACCGATCTTTTCCAAAACTTTCTGCGGGCTTTCAATGCACTATTCCTGGGTTGATTTTAAACATTTTCGACCATTTTTGACATTTTCCCAAATTTACCGATCTTTTCCAAAACTTTCTGCGGGCTTTCGGTGCACTATTCCTGGGTTGATTTTAAACATTTTCGACCATTTTTGACATTTTCCCAAATTTACCGATCTTTTTCCAAAACTTTCTGCGGGCTTTCGATGCACTATTATCGACAGATACCAGGTTTCATCGTCGAGCTCCGTATATTTTTCGAGTTTCAGCACTTTTAAAATCGGCGGGGGTTCGCCCCGAGTCGATCCGAGAATAGTGCACCGTGAGCGGATTGGGTCGGCTGATGCCCCGCTGAATTTCTGAGCTCCAGAAATTTTTCTAAGTCCCTCCACACTTAGAAAAAAAACGCTTAAATTTAAGCGGATTTTTTCTAAGTCCCTCCACACTTAGAAAAAAAACGCTTAAATTTAAGCGGATTTTTTCTAAGTCCCTCCACACTTAGAAAAAAAAACGCTTAAATTTAAGCGGATTTTTTCTAAGTCCCTCCACACTTAGAAAAAAAACGCTTAAATTTAAGCGGATTTTTTCTAAGTCCCTCCACACTTAGAAAAAAAACGCTTAAATTTAAGCGGATTTTTTCTAAGTCCCTCCACACTTAGAAAAAAAACGCTTAAATTTAAATTTACCGATCTTTTCCAAAACTTTCTGCGGGCTTTCGGTGCACTATTCCTGGGTTGATTTTAAACATTTTCGACCATTTTTGACATTTTCCCAAATTTACCGATCTTTTCCAAAATTTTCTGCGGGCTTTCAATGCACTATTCCTGGGTTGATTTTAAACATTTTTGACCATTTTTGACATTTTCCCAAATTTACCGATCTTTTCCAAAACTTTCTGCGGGCTTTCAATGCACTATTCCTGGGTTGATTTTAAACATTTTCGACCATTTTTGACATTTTCCCAAATTTACCGATCTTTTCCAAAACTTTCTGCGGGCTTTCAATGCACTATTCCTGGGTTGATTTTAAACATTTTTGACCATTTTTGACATTTTCCCAAATTTACCGATCTTTTCCAAAACTTTCTGCGGGCTTTCAATGCACTATTCCTGGGTTGATTTTAAACATTTTTGACCATTTTTGACATTTTCCCAAATTTACCGATCTTTTCCAAAACTTTCTGCGGGCTTTCAATGCACTATTCCTGGGTTGATTTTAAACATTTTTGACCATTTTTGACATTTTCCCAAATTTACCGATCTTTTCCAAAACTTTCTGCGGGCTTTCAATGCACTATTCCTGGGTTGATTTTAAACATTTTCGACCATTTTTGACATTTTCCCAAATTTACCGATCTTTTCCAAAACTTTCTGCGGGCTTTCAATGCACTATTTCTGGGTTGATTTTAACCATTTTCGACCATGTTTAACATTTTTCCAACTTTTTCCACATGTTCCAATGTACGCACTGGGCCGCTATGGAACCCGCAGAACTCTGCCACACTGTGGACATTTTTTTTTACTGCAATTAGGGTCAAATTGCCGGGTCAAAAGTGTCATTTCTTCGGGTAAATCACCCTCCTGGGCCCGGTTTTAATGTTTAAAAAGGTCAAATATTTGTATTAAATATATAATATTTGTATTTGATCGATGAGTGCTGATTTAAAACCAATTTTAGTGCATTTTGGGCACTTTTCAGAATGGTCGTATGTCGTCGTATTTGGTCGCGCCGACGTTTATGGCTGTCTTTTACCCAGGAAAATCACCTCCAGTGCCCGATATTCATGTCTGCACTTTGCCTGGGTTGACCCCAACCCAACCCCTAACTCTAACCCAAACCCAAACCCAAACCCATCTGTGGAGCCCTGTACGCCGCCTAGAGCTAAATAACGTTTTAAAAATTAAAAAAAAAAAAAAAAATTCTACCCCTGGTAGACCCAAAAAAAATTTCTAGCGCTGGTAGACCCAGAAAAAATTTCTGCGGTCTTTCGATGCACTATTCCTGGGTTAATTTTAAACATTTTCGACCATTTTTGACATTTTCCCAAATTTACCGATCTTTTCCAAAACTTTCTGCGGGCTTTCAATGCACTATTCCTGGGTTGATTTTAAACATTTTCGACCATTTTTGACATTTTCCCAAATTTACCGATCTTTTCCAAAACTTTCTGCGGGCTTTCAATGCACTATTCCTGGGTTGATTTTAAACATTTTTGACCATTTTTGACATTTTCCCAAATTTACCGATCTTTTCCAAAACTTTCTGCGGGCTTTCAATGCACTATTCCTGGGTTGATTTTAAACATTTTCGACCATTTTTGACATTTTCCCAAATTTACCGATCTTTTCCAAAACTTTCTGCGGGCTTTCGGTGCACTATTCCTGGGTTGATTTTAAACATTTTCGACCATTTTTGACATTTTCCCAAATTTACCGATCTTTTTCCAAAACTTTCTGCGGGCTTTCGATGCACTATTATCGACAGATACCAGGTTTCATCGTCGAGCTCCGTATATTTTTCGAGTTTCAGCACTTTTAAAATCGGCGGGGGTTCGCCCCGAGTCGATCCGAGAATAGTGCACCGTGAGCGGATTGGGTCGGCTGATGCCCCGCTGAATTTCTGAGCTCCAGAAATTTTTCTAAGTCCCTCCACACTTAGAAAAAAAACGCTTAAATTTAAGCAGATTTTTTCTAAGTCCCTCCACACTTAGAAAAAAAACGCTTAAATTTAAGCGGATTTTTTCTAAGTCCCTCCACACTTAGAAAAAAAACGCTTAAATTTAAGCGGATTTTTTCTAAGTCCCTCCACACTTAGAAAAAAAACGCTTAAATTTAAGCGGATTTTTTCTAAGTCCCTCCACACTTAGAAAAAAAAACGCTTAAATTTAAGCGGATTTTTTCTAAGTCCCTCCACACTTAGAAAAAAAACGCTTAAATTTAAGCGGATTTTTTCTAAGTCCCTCCAAACTTAGAAAAAAAACGCTTAAATTTAAATTTACCGATCTTTTCCAAAACTTTCTGCGGGCTTTCGGTGCACTATTCCTGGGTTGATTTTAAACATTTTCGACCATTTTTGACATTTTCCCAAATTTACCGATCTTTTCCAAAATTTTCTGCGGGCTTTCAATGCACTATTCCTGGGTTGATTTTAAACATTTTTGACCATTTTTGACATTTTCCCAAATTTACCGATCTTTTCCAAAACTTTCTGCGGGCTTTCAATGCACTATTCCTGGGTTGATTTTAAACATTTTCGACCATTTTTGACATTTTCCCAAATTTACCGATCTTTTCCAAAACTTTCTGCGGGCTTTCAATGCACTATTCCTGGGTTGATTTTAAACATTTTTGACCATTTTTGACATTTTCCCAAATTTACCGATCTTTTCCAAAACTTTCTGCGGGCTTTCAATGCACTATTCCTGGGTTGATTTTAAACATTTTTGACCATTTTTGACATTTTCCCAAATTTACCGATCTTTTCCAAAACTTTCTGCGGGCTTTCAATGCACTATTCCTGGGTTGATTTTAAACATTTTTGACCATTTTTGACATTTTCCCAAATTTACCGATCTTTTCCAAAACTTTCTGCGGGCTTTCAATGCACTATTCCTGGGTTGATTTTAAACATTTTCGACCATTTTTGACATTTTCCCAAATTTACCGATCTTTTCCAAAACTTTCTGCGGGCTTTCAATGCACTATTTCTGGGTTGATTTTAACCATTTTCGACCATGTTTAACATTTTTCCAACTTTTTCCACATGTTCCAATGTACGCACTGGGCCGCTATGGAACCCGCAGAACTCTGCCACACTGTGGACATTTTTTTTTACTGCAATTAGGGTCAAATTGCCGGGTCAAAAGTGTCATTTCTTCGGGTAAATCACCCTCCTGGGCCCGGTTTTAATGTTTAAAAAGGTCAAATATTTGTATTAAATATATAATATTTGTATTTGATCGATGAGTGCTGATTTAAAACCAATTTTAGTGCATTTTGGGCACTTTTGAGAATGGTCGTATGTCGTCGTATTTGGTCGCGCCGACGTTTATGGCTGTCTTTTACCCAGGAAAATCACCTCCAGTGCCCGATATTCATGTCTGCACTTTGCCTGGGGTTGACCCCAACCCAACCCCTAACTCTAACCCAAACCCAAACCCAAACCCATCTGTGGAGCCCTGTACGCCGCCTAGAGCTAAATAACGTTTTAAAAATTAAAAAAAAAAAAAAAAATTCTACCCCTGGTAGAACCAAAAAAAATTTCTAGCGCTGGTAGACCCAGAAAAAATTTCTGCGGTCTTTCGATGCACTATTCCTGGGTTAATTTTAAACATTTTCGACCATTTTTGACATTTTCCCAAATTTACCGATCTTTTCCAAAACTTTCTGCGGGCTTTCAATGCACTATTCCTGGGTTGATTTTAAACATTTTCGACCATTTTTGACATTTTCCCAAATTTACCGATCTTTTCCAAAACTTTCTGCGGGCTTTCAATGCACTATTCCTGGGTTGATTTTAAACATTTTTGACCATTTTTGACATTTTCCCAAATTTACCGATCTTTTCCAAAACTTTCTGCGGGCTTTCAATGCACTATTCCTGGGTTGATTTTAAACATTTTCGACCATTTTTGACATTTTCCCAAATTTACCGATCTTTTCCAAAACTTTCTGCGGGCTTTCGGTGCACTATTCCTGGGTTGATTTTAAACATTTTCGACCATTTTTGACATTTTCCCAAATTTACCGATCTTTTTCCAAAACTTTCTGCGGGCTTTCGATGCACTATTATCGACAGATACCAGGTTTCATCGTCGAGCTCCGTATATTTTTCGAGTTTCAGCACTTTTAAAATCGGCGGGGGTTCGCCCCGAGTCGATCCGAGAATAGTGCACCGTGAGCGGATTGGGTCGGCTGATGCCCCGCTGAATTTCTGAGCTCCAGAAATTTTTCTAAGTCCCTCCACACTTAGAAAAAAAACGCTTAAATTTAAGCGGATTTTTTCTAAGTCCCTCCACACTTAGAAAAAAAACGCTTAAATTTAAGCGGATTTTTTCTAAGTCCCTCCACACTTAGAAAAAAAACGCTTAAATTTAAGCGGATTTTTTCTAAGTCCCTCCACACTTAGAAAAAAAAACGCTTAAATTTAAGCGGATTTTTTCTAAGTCCCTCCACACTTAGAAAAAAAAACGCTTAAATTTAAGCGGATTTTTTCTAAGTCCCTCCACACTTAGAAAAAAAACGCTTAAATTTAAGCGGATTTTTTCTAAGTCCCTCCACACTTAGAAAAAAAACGCTTAAATTTAAATTTACCGATCTTTTCCAAAACTTTCTGCGGGCTTTCGGTGCACTATTCCTGGGTTGATTTTAAACATTTTCGACCATTTTTGACATTTTCCCAAATTTACCGATCTTTTCCAAAACTTTCTGCGGGCTTTCAATGCACTATTCCTGGGTTGATTTTAAACATTTTTGACCATTTTTGACATTTTCCCAAATTTACCGATCTTTTCCAAAACTTTCTGCGGGCTTTCAATGCACTATTCCTGGGTTGATTTTAAACATTTTCGACCATTTTTGACATTTTCCCAAATTTACCGATCTTTTCCAAAACTTTCTGCGGGCTTTCAATGCACTATTCCTGGGTTGATTTTAAACATTTTTGACCATTTTTGACATTTTCCCAAATTTACCGATCTTTTCCAAAACTTTCTGCGGGCTTTCAATGCACTATTCCTGGGTTGATTTTAAACATTTTCGACCATTTTTGACATTTTCCCAAATTTACCGATCTTTTCCAAAACTTTCTGCGGGCTTTCAATGCACTATTTCTGGGTTGATTTTAACCATTTTCGACCATGTTTAACATTTTTCCAACTTTTTCCACATGTTCCAATGTACGCACTGGGCCGCTATGGAACCCGCAGAACTCTGCCACACTGTGGACATTTTTTTTTACTGCAATTAGGGTCAAATTGCCGGGTCAAAAGTGTCATTTCTTCGGGTAAATCACCCTCCTGGGCCCGGTTTTAATGTTTAAAAAGGTCAAATATTTGTATTAAATATATAATATTTGTATTTGATCGATGAGTGCTGATTTAAAACCAATTTTAGTGCATTTTGGGCACTTTTGAGAATGGTCGTATGTCGTCGTATTTGGTCGCGCCGACGTTTATGGCTGTCTTTTACCCAGGAAAATCACCTCCAGTGCCCGATATTCATGTCTGCACTTTGCCTGGGTTGACCCCAACCCAACCCCTAACTCTAACCCAAACCCAAACCCAAACCCATCTGTGGAGCCCTGTACGCCGCCTAGAGCTAAATAACGTTTTAAAAATTAAAAAAAAAAAAAAAAAAATTCTACCCCTGGTAGACCCAAAAAAAATTTCTAGCGCTGGTAGACCCAGAAAAAATTTCTGCGGTCTTTCGATGCACTATTCCTGGGTTAATTTTAAACATTTTCGACCATTTTTGACATTTTCCCAAATTTACCGATCTTTTCCAAAACTTTCTGCGGGCTTTCAATGCACTATTCCTGGGTTGATTTTAAACATTTTCGACCATTTTTGACATTTTCCCAAATTTACCGATCTTTTCCAAAACTTTCTGCGGGCTTTCAATGCACTATTCCTGGGTTGATTTTAAACATTTTTGACCATTTTTGACATTTTCCCAAATTTACCGATCTTTTCCAAAACTTTCTGCGGGCTTTCAATGCACTATTCCTGGGTTGATTTTAAACATTTTCGACCATTTTTGACATTTTCCCAAATTTACCGATCTTTTTCCAAAACTTTCTGCGGGCTTTCGATGCACTATTATCGACAGATACCAGGTTTCATCGTCGAGCTCCGTATATTTTTCGAGTTTCAGCACTTTTAAAATCGGCGGGGGTTCGCCCCGAGTCGATCCGAGAATAGTGCACCGTGAGCGGATTGGGTCGGCTGATGCCCCGCTGAATTTCTGAGCTCCAGAAATTTTTCTAAGTCCCTCCACACTTAGAAAAAAAACGCTTAAATTTAAGCGGATTTTTTCTAAGTCCCTCCACACTTAGAAAAAAAACGCTTAAATTTAAGCGGATTTTTTCTAATTCCCTCCACACTTAGAAAAAAAAACGCTTAAATTTAAGCGGATTTTTTCTAAGTCCCTCCACACTTAGAAAAAAAACGCTTAAATTTAAGCGGATTTTTTCTAAGTCCCTCCACACTTAGAAAAAAAACGCTTAAATTTAAGCGGATTTTTTCTAAGTCCCTCCACACTTAGAAAAAAAACGCTTAAATTTAAGCGGATTTTTTCTAAGTCCCTCCACACTTAGAAAAAAAACGCTTAAATTTAAGCGGATTTTTTCTAAGTCCCTCCACACTTAGAAAAAAAACGCTTAAATTTAAGCGGATTTTTTCTAAGTCCCTCCACACTTAGAAAAAAAACGCTTAAATTTAAATTTACCGATCTTTTCCAAAACTTTCTGCGGGCTTTCGGTGCACTATTCCTGGGTTGATTTTAAACATTTTCGACCATTTTTGACATTTTCCCAAATTTACCGATCTTTTCCAAAACTTTCTGCGGGCTTTCAATGCACTATTCCTGGGTTGATTTTAAACATTTTCGACCATTTTTGACATTTTCCCAAATTTACCGATCTTTTCCAAAACTTTCTGCGGGCTTTCAATGCACTATTCCTGGGTTGATTTTAAACATTTTCGACCATTTTTGACATTTTCCCAAATTTACCGATCTTTTCCAAAACTTTCTGCGGGCTTTCAATGCACTATTTCTGGGTTGATTTTAACCATTTTCGACCATTTTTAACATTTTTCCAACTTTTTCCACATGTTCCAATGTACGCACTGGGCCGCTATGGAACCCGCAGAACTCTGCCACACTGTGGACATTTTTTTTACTGCAATTAGGGTCAAATTGCCGGGTCAAAAGTGTCATTTCTTCGGGTAAATCACCCTCCTGGGCCCGGTTTTAATGTTTAAAAAGGTCAAATATTTGTATTAAATATATAATATTTGTATTTGATCGATGCGTGCTGATTTAAAACCAATTTTAGTGCATTTTGGGCACTTTTGAGAATGGTCGTATGTCGTCGTATTTGGTCGCGCCGACGTTTATGGCTGTCTTTTACCCAGGAAAATCACCTCCAGTGCCCGATATTCATGTCTGCACTTTGCCTGGGTTGACCCCAACCCAACCCCTAACTCTAACCCAAACCCAAACCCAAACCCATCTGTGGAGCCCTGTACGCCGCCTAGAGCTAAATAACGTTTTAAAAATTAAAAAAAAAAAAAAAAAAATTCTACCCCTGGTAGACCCAAAAAAAATTTCTAGCGCTGGTAGACCCAGAAAAAATTTCTGCGGTCTTTCGATGCACTATTCCTGGGTTAATTTTAAACATTTTCGACCATTTTTGACATTTTCCCAAATTTACCGATCTTTTCCAAAACTTTCTGCGGGCTTTCAATGCACTATTCCTGGGTTGATTTTAAACATTTTCGACCATTTTTGACATTTTCCCAAATTTACCGATCTTTTCCAAAACTTTCTGCGGGCTTTCAATGCACTATTCCTGGGTTGATTTTAAACATTTTTGACCATTTTTGACATTTTCCCAAATTTACCGATCTTTTCCAAAACTTTCTGCGGGCTTTCAATGCACTATTCCTGGGTTGATTTTAAACATTTTCGACCATTTTTGACATTTTCCCAAATTTACCGATCTTTTCCAAAACTTTCTGCGGGCTTTCGGTGCACTATTCCTGGGTTGATTTTAAACATTTTCGACCATTTTTGACATTTTCCCAAATTTACCGATCTTTTTCCAAAACTTTCTGCGGGCTTTCGATGCACTATTATCGACAGATACCAGGTTTCATCGTCGAGCTCCGTATATTTTTCGAGTTTCAGCACTTTTAAAATCGGCGGGGGTTCGCCCCGAGTCGATCCGAGAATAGTGCACCGTGAGCGGATTGGGTCGGCTGATGCCCCGCTGAATTTCTGAGCTCCAGAAATTTTTCTAAGTCCCTCCACACTTAGAAAAAAAACGCTTAAATTTAAGCGGATTTTTTCTAAGTCCCTCCACACTTAGAAAAAAAACGCTTAAATTTAAGCGGATTTTTTCTAAGTCCCTCCACACTTAGAAAAAAAACGCTTAAATTTAAGCGGATTTTTTCTAAGTCCCTCCACACTTAGAAAAAAAACGCTTAAATTTAAGCGGATTTTTTCTAAGTCCCTCCACACTTAGAAAAAAAACGCTTAAATTTAAATTTACCGATCTTTTCCAAAACTTTCTGCGGGCTTTCGGTGCACTATTCCTGGGTTGATTTTAAACATTTTCGACCATTTTTGACATTTTCCCAAATTTACCGATCTTTTCCAAAACTTTCTGCGGGCTTTCAATGCACTATTCCTGGGTTGATTTTAAACATTTTTGACCATTTTTGACATTTTCCCAAATTTACCGATCTTTTCCAAAACTTTCTGCGGGCTTTCAATGCACTATTCCTGGGTTGATTTTAAACATTTTCGACCATTTTTGACATTTTCCCAAATTTACCGATCTTTTCCAAAACTTTCTGCGGGCTTTCAATGCACTATTCCTGGGTTGATTTTAAACATTTTCGACCATTTTTGACATTTTCCCAAATTTACCGATCTTTTCCAAAACTTTCTGCGGGCTTTCAATGCACTATTTCTGGGTTGATTTTAACCATTTTCGACCATGTTTAACATTTTTCCAACTTTTTCCACATGTTCCAATGTACGCACTGGGCCGCTATGGAACCCGCAGAACTCTGCCACACTGTGGACATTTTTTTTTACTGCAATTAGGGTCAAATTGCCGGGTCAAAAGTGTCATTTCTTCGGGTAAATCACCCTCCTGGGCCCGGTTTTAATGTTTAAAAAGGTCAAATATTTGTATTAAATATATAATATTTGTATTTGATCGATGAGTGCTGATTTAAAACCAATTTTAGTGCATTTTGGGCACTTTTGAGAATGGTCGTATGTCGTCGTATTTGGTCGCGCCGACGTTTATGGCTGTCTTTTACCCAGGAAAATCACCTCCAGTGCCCGATATTCATGTCTGCACTTTGCCTGGGTTGACCCCAACCCAACCCCTAACTCTAACCCAAACCCAAACCCAAACCCATCTGTGGAGCCCTGTACGCCGCCTAGAGCTAAATAACGTTTTAAAAATTAAAAAAAAAAAAAAAAAAATTCTACCCCTGGTAGACCCAAAAAAAATTTCTAGCGCTGGTAGACCCAGAAAAAATTTCTAGCGCTGGTAGACCCAGAAAAAATTTCTGCGGTCTTTCGATGCACTATTCCTGGGTTAATTTTAAACATTTTCGACCATTTTTGACATTTTCCCAAATTTACCGATCTTTTCCAAAACTTTCTGCGGGCTTTCAATGCACTATTCCTGTGTTGATTTTAAACATTTTCGACCATTTTTGACATTTTCCCAAATTTACCGATCTTTTCCAAAACTTTCTGCGGGCTTTCAATGCACTATTCCTGGGTTGATTTTAAACATTTTCGACCATTTTTGACATTTTCCCAAATTTACCGATCTTTTCCAAAACTTTCTGCGGGCTTTCAATGCACTATTCCTGGGTTGATTTTAAACATTTTTGACCATTTTTGACATTTTCCCAAATTTACCGATCTTTTCCAAAACTTTCTGCGGGCTTTCAATGCACTATTCCTGGGTTGATTTTAAACATTTTCGACCATTTTTGACATTTTCCCAAATTTACCGATCTTTTCCAAAACTTTCTGCGGGCTTTCAATGCACTATTTCTGGGTTGATTTTAACCATTTTCGACCATTTTTAACATTTTTCCAACTTTTTCCACATGTTCCAATGTACGCACTGGGCCGCTATGGAACCCGCAGAACTCTGCCACACTGTGGACATTTTTTTTTACTGCAATTAGGGTCAAATTGCCAGGTCAAAAGTGTCATTTCTTCGGGTAAATCACCCTCCTGGGCCCGGTTTTAATGTTTAAAAAGGTCAAATATTTGTATTAAATATATAATATTTGTATTTGATCGATGAGTGCTGATTTAAAACCAATTTTAGTGCATTTTGGGCACTTTTGAGAATGGTCGTATGTCGTCGTATTTGGTCGCGCCGACGTTTATGGCTGTCTTTTACCCAGGAAAATCACCTCCAGTGCCCGATATTCATGTCTGCACTTTGCCTGGGTTGACCCCAACCCAACCCCTAACTCTAACCCAAACCCAAACCCAAACCCATCTGTGGAGCCCTGTACGCCGCCTAGAGCTAAATAACGTTTTAAAAATTAAAAAAAAAAAAAAAAATTCTACCCCTGGTAGAACCAAAAAAAATTTCTAGCGCTGGTAGACCCAGAAAAAATTTCTGCGGTCTTTCGATGCACTATTCCTGGGTTAATTTTAAACATTTTCGACCATTTTTGACATTTTCCCAAATTTACCGATCTTTTCCAAAACTTTCTGCGGGCTTTCAATGCACTATTCCTGGGTTGATTTTAAACATTTTCGACCATTTTTGACATTTTCCCAAATTTACCGATCTTTTCCAAAACTTTCTGCGGGCTTTCAATGCACTATTCCTGGGTTGATTTTAAACATTTTTGACCATTTTTGACATTTTCCCAAATTTACCGATCTTTTCCAAAACTTTCTGCGGGCTTTCAATGCACTATTCCTGGGTTGATTTTAAACATTTTCGACCATTTTTGACATTTTCCCAAATTTACCGATCTTTTCCAAAACTTTCTGCGGGCTTTCGGTGCACTATTCCTGGGTTGATTTTAAACATTTTCGACCATTTTTGACATTTTCCCAAATTTACCGATCTTTTTCCAAAACTTTCTGCGGGCTTTCGATGCACTATTATCGACAGATACCAGGTTTCATCGTCGAGCTCCGTATATTTTTCGAGTTTCAGCACTTTTAAAATCGGCGGGGGTTCGCCCCGAGTCGATCCGAGAATAGTGCACCGTGAGCGGATTGGGTCGGCTGATGCCCCGCTGAATTTCTGAGCTCCAGAAATTTTTCTAAGTCCCTCCACACTTAGAAAAAAAACGCTTAAATTTAAGCGGATTTTTTCTAAGTCCCTCCACACTTAGAAAAAAAACGCTTAAATTTAAGCGGATTTTTTCTAATTCCCTCCACACTTAGAAAAAAAACGCTTAAATTTAAGCGGATTTTTTCTAAGTCCCTCCACACTTAGAAAAAAAACGCTTAAATTTAAGCGGATTTTTTCTAAGTCCCTCCACACTTAGAAAAAAAACGCTTAAATTTAAGCGGATTTTTTCTAAGTCCCTCCACACTTAGAAAAAAAACGCTTAAATTTAAGCGGATTTTTTCTAAGTCCCTCCACACTTAGAAAAAAAACGCTTAAATTTAAATTTACCGATCTTTTCCAAAACTTTCTGCGGGCTTTCGGTGCACTATTCCTGGGTTGATTTTAAACATTTTCGACCATTTTTGACATTTTCCCAAATTTACCGATCTTTTCCAAAACTTTCTGCGGGCTTTCAATGCACTATTCCTGGGTTGATTTTAAACATTTTTGACCATTTTTGACATTTTCCCAAATTTACCGATCTTTTCCAAAACTTTCTGCGGGCTTTCAATGCACTATTCCTGGGTTGATTTTAAACATTTTCGACCATTTTTGACATTTTCCCAAATTTACCGATCTTTTCCAAAACTTTCTGCGGGCTTTCAATGCACTATTCCTGGGTTGATTTTAAACATTTTTGACCATTTTTGACATTTTCCCAAATTTACCGATCTTTTCCAAAACTTTCTGCGGGCTTTCAATGCACTATTCCTGGGTTGATTTTAAACATTTTCGACCATTTTTGACATTTTCCCAAATTTACCGATCTTTTCCAAAACTTTCTGCGGGCTTTCAATGCACTATTTCTGGGTTGATTTTAACCATTTTCGACCATGTTTAACATTTTTCCAACTTTTTCCACATGTTCCAATGTACGCACTGGGCCGCTATGGAACCCGCAGAACTCTGCCACACTGTGGACATTTTTTTTTACTGCAATTAGGGTCAAATTGCCGGGTCAAAAGTGTCATTTCTTCGGGTAAATCACCCTCCTGGGCCCGGTTTTAATGTTTAAAAAGGTCAAATATTTGTATTAAATATATAATATTTGTATTTGATCGATGAGTGCTGATTTAAAACCAATTTTAGTGCATTTTGGGCACTTTTGAGAATGGTCGTATGTCGTCGTATTTGGTCGCGCCGACGTTTATGGCTGTCTTTTACCCAGGAAAATCACCTCCAGTGCCCGATATTCATGTCTGCACTTTGCCTGGGTTGACCCCAACCCAACCCCTAACTCTAACCCAAACCCAAACCCAAACCCATCTGTGGAGCCCTGTACGCCGCCTAGAGCTAAATAACGTTTTAAAAATTAAAAAAAAAAAAAAAAAAATTCTACCCCTGGTAGACCCAAAAAAAATTTCTAGCGCTGGTAGACCCAGAAAAAATTTCTGCGGTCTTTCGATGCACTATTCCTGGGTTAATTTTAAACATTTTCGACCATTTTTGACATTTTCCCAAATTTACCGATCTTTTCCAAAACTTTCTGCGGGCTTTCAATGCACTATTCCTGGGTTGATTTTAAACATTTTCGACCATTTTTGACATTTTCCCAAATTTACCGATCTTTTCCAAAACTTTCTGCGGGCTTTCAATGCACTATTCCTGGGTTGATTTTAAACATTTTTGACCATTTTTGACATTTTCCCAAATTTACCGATCTTTTCCAAAACTTTCTGCGGGCTTTCAATGCACTATTCCTGGGTTGATTTTAAACATTTTCGACCATTTTTGACATTTTCCCAAATTTACCGATCTTTTCCAAAACTTTCTGCGGGCTTTCGGTGCACTATTCCTGGGTTGATTTTAAACATTTTCGACCATTTTTGACATTTTCCCAAATTTACCGATCTTTTTCCAAAACTTTCTGCGGGCTTTCGATGCACTATTATCGACAGATACCAGGTTTCATCGTCGAGCTCCGTATATTTTTCGAGTTTCAGCACTTTTAAAATCGGCGGGGGTTCGCCCCGAGTCGATCCGAGAATAGTGCACCGTGAGCGGATTGGGTCGGCTGATGCCCCGCTGAATTTCTGAGCTCCAGAAGTTTTTCTAAGTCCCTCCACACTTAGAAAAAAAACGCTTAAATTTAAGCGGATTTTTTCTAAGTCCCTCCACACTTAGAAAAAAAACGCTTAAATTTAAGCGGATTTTTTCTAAGTCCCTCCACACTTAGAAAAAAAACGCTTAAATTTAAGCGGATTTTTTCTAAGTCCCTCCACACTTAGAAAAAAAACGCTTAAATTTAAGCGGATTTTTTCTAAGTCCCTCCACACTTAGAAAAAAAACGCTTAAATTTAAGCGGATTTTTTCTAAGTCCCTCCACACTTAGAAAAAAAACGCTTAAATTTAAGCGGATTTTTTCTAAGTCCCTCCACACTTAGAAAAAAAACGCTTAAATTTAAATTTACCGATCTTTTCCAAAACTTTCTGCGGGCTTTCGGTGCACTATTCCTGGGTTGATTTTAAACATTTTCGACCATTTTTGACATTTTCCCAAATTTACCGATCTTTTCCAAAACTTTCTGCGGGCTTTCAATGCACTATTCCTGGGTTGATTTTAAACATTTTTGACCATTTTTGACATTTTCCCAAATTTACCGATCTTTTCCAAAACTTTCTGCGGGCTTTCAATGCACTATTCCTGGGTTGATTTTAAACATTTTTGACCATTTTTGACATTTTCCCAAATTTACCGATCTTTTCCAAAACTTTCTGCGGGCTTTCAATGCACTATTCCTGGGTTGATTTTAAACATTTTTGACCATTTTTGACATTTTCCCAAATTTACCGATCTTTTCCAAAACTTTCTGCGGGCTTTCAATGCACTATTCCTGGGTTGATTTTAAACATTTTCGACCATTTTTGACATTTTCCCAAATATACCGATCTTTTCCAAAACTTTCTGCGGGCTTTCAATGCACTATTCCTGGGTTGATTTTAAACATTTTTGACCATTTTTGACATTTTCCCAAATTTACCGATCTTTTCCAAAACTTTCTGCGGGCTTTCAATGCACTATTCCTGGGTTGATTTTAAACATTTTCGACCATTTTTGACATTTTCCCAAATTTACCGATCTTTTCCAAAACTTTCTGCGGGCTTTCAATGCACTATTCCTGGGTTGATTTTAAACATTTTTGACCATTTTTGACATTTTCCCAAATTTACCGATCTTTTCCAAAACTTTCTGCGGGCTTTCAATGCACTATTCCTGGGTTGATTTTAAACATTTTCGACCATTTTTGACATTTTCCCAAATTTACCGATCTTTTCCAAAACTTTCTGCGGGCTTTCAATGCACTATTTCTGGGTTGATTTTAACCATTTTCGACCATGTTTAACATTTTTCCAACTTTTTCCACATGTTCCAATGTACGCACTGGGCCGCTATGGAACCCGCAGAACTCTGCCACACTGTGGACATTTTTTTTTACTGCAATTAGGGTCAAATTGCCGGGTCAAAAGTGTCATTTCTTCGGGTAAATCACCCTCCTGGGCCCGGTTTTAATGTTTAAAAAGGTCAAATATTTGTATTAAATATATAATATTTGTATTTGATCGATGAGTGCTGATTTAAAACCAATTTTAGTGCATTTTGGGCACTTTTGAGAATGGTCGTATGTCGTCGTATTTGGTCGCGCCGACGTTTATGGCTGTCTTTTACCCAGGAAAATCACCTCCAGTGCCCGATATTCATGTCTGCACTTTGCCTGGGTTGACCCCAACCCAACCCCTAACTCTAACCCAAACCCAAACCCAAACCCATCTGTGGAGCCCTGTACGCCGCCTAGAGCTAAATAACGTTTTAAAAATTAAAAAAAAAAAAAAAAAAATTCTACCCCTGGTAGACCCAAAAAAAATTTCTAGCGCTGGTAGACCCAGAAAAAATTTCTGCGGTCTTTCGATGCACTATTCCTGGGTTAATTTTAAACATTTTCGACCATTTTTGACATTTTCCCAAATTTACCGATCTTTTCCAAAACTTTCTGCGGGCTTTCAATGCACTATTCCTGGGTTGATTTTAAACATTTTCGACCATTTTTGACATTTTCCCAAATTTACCGATCTTTTCCAAAACTTTCTGCGGGCTTTCAATGCACTATTCCTGGGTTGATTTTAAACATTTTTGACCATTTTTGACATTTTCCCAAATTTACCGATCTTTTCCAAAACTTTCTGCGGGCTTTCAATGCACTATTCCTGGGTTGATTTTAAACATTTTCGACCATTTTTGACATTTTCCCAAATTTACCCATCTTTTCCAAAACTTTCTGCGGGCTTTCGGTGCACTATTCCTGGGTTGATTTTAAACATTTTCGACCATTTTTGACATTTTCCCAAATTTACCGATCTTTTTCCAAAACTTTCTGCGGGCTTTCGATGCACTATTATCGACAGATACCAGGTTTCATCGTCGAGCTCCGTATATTTTTCGAGTTTCAGCACTTTTAAAATCGGCGGGGGTTCGCCCCGAGTCGATCCGAGAATAGTGCACCGTGAGCGGATTGGGTCGGCTGATGCCCCGCTGAATTTCTGAGCTCCAGAAATTTTTCTAAGTCCCTCCACACTTAGAAAAAAAACGCTTAAATTTAAGCGGATTTTTTCTAAGTCCCTCCACACTTAGAAAAAAAACGCTTAAATTTAAGCGGATTTTTTCTAAGTCCCTCCACACTTAGAAAAAAAACGCTTAAATTTAAGCGGATTTTTTCTAAGTCCCTCCACACTTAGAAAAAAAAACGCTTAAATTTAAGCGGATTTTTTCTAAGTCCCTCCACACTTAGAAAAAAAAACGCTTAAATTTAAGCGGATTTTTTCTAAGTCCCTCCACACTTAGAAAAAAAACGCTTAAATTTAAGCGGATTTTTTCTAAGTCCCTCCACACTTAGAAAAAAAACGCTTAAATTTAAATTTACCGATCTTTTCCAAAACTTTCTGCGGGCTTTCGGTGCACTATTCCTGGGTTGATTTTAAACATTTTCGACCATTTTTGACATTTTCCCAAATTTACCGATCTTTTCCAAAACTTTCTGCGGGCTTTCAATGCACTATTCCTGGGTTGATTTTAAACATTTTTGACCATTTTTGACATTTTCCCAAATTTACCGATCTTTTCCAAAACTTTCTGCGGGCTTTCAATGCACTATTCCTGGGTTGATTTTAAACATTTTCGACCATTTTTGACATTTTCCCAAATTTACCGATCTTTTCCAAAACTTTCTGCGGGCTTTCAATGCACTATTCCTGGGTTGATTTTAAACATTTTTGACCATTTTTGACATTTTCCCAAATTTACCGATCTTTTCCAAAACTTTCTGCGGGCTTTCAATGCACTATTCCTGGGTTGATTTTAAACATTTTCGACCATTTTTGACATTTTCCCAAATTTACCGATCTTTTCCAAAACTTTCTGCGGGCTTTCAATGCACTATTTCTGGGTTGATTTTAACCATTTTCGACCATGTTTAACATTTTTCCAACTTTTTCCACATGTTCCAATGTACGCACTGGGCCGCTATGGAACCCGCAGAACTCTGCCACACTGTGGACATTTTTTTTTACTGCAATTAGGGTCAAATTGCCGGGTCAAAAGTGTCATTTCTTCGGGTAAATCACCCTCCTGGGCCCGGTTTTAATGTTTAAAAAGGTCAAATATTTGTATTAAATATATAATATTTGTATTTGATCGATGAGTGCTGATTTAAAACCAATTTTAGTGCATTTTGGGCACTTTTGAGAATGGTCGTATGTCGTCGTATTTGGTCGCGCCGACGTTTATGGCTGTCTTTTACCCAGGAAAATCACCTCCAGTGCCCGATATTCATGTCTGCACTTTGCCTGGGTTGACCCCAACCCAACCCCTAACTCTAACCCAAACCCAAACCCAAACCCATCTGTGGAGCCCTGTACGCCGCCTAGAGCTAAATAACGTTTTAAAAATTAAAAAAAAAAAAAAAAAAATTCTACCCCTGGTAGACCCAAAAAAAATTTCTAGCGCTGGTAGACCCAGAAAAAATTTCTAGCGCTGGTAGACCCAGAAAAAATTTCTGCGGTCTTTCGATGCACTATTCCTGGGTTAATTTTAAACATTTTCGACCATTTTTGACATTTTCCCAAATTTACCGATCTTTTCCAAAACTTTCTGCGGGCTTTCAATGCACTATTCCTGTGTTGATTTTAAACATTTTCGACCATTTTTGACATTTTCCCAAATTTACCGATCTTTTCCAAAACTTTCTGCGGGCTTTCAATGCACTATTCCTGGGTTGATTTTAAACATTTTCGACCATTTTTGACATTTTCCCAAATTTACCGATCTTTTCCAAAACTTTCTGCGGGCTTTCAATGCACTATTCCTGGGTTGATTTTAAACATTTTTGACCATTTTTGACATTTTCCCAAATTTACCGATCTTTTCCAAAACTTTCTGCGGGCTTTCAATGCACTATTCCTGGGTTGATTTTAAACATTTTCGACCATTTTTGACATTTTCCCAAATTTACCGATCTTTTCCAAAACTTTCTGCGGGCTTTCAATGCACTATTTCTGGGTTGATTTTAACCATTTTCGACCATTTTTAACATTTTTCCAACTTTTTCCACATGTTCCAATGTACGCACTGGGCCGCTATGGAACCCGCAGAACTCTGCCACACTGTGGACATTTTTTTTTACTGCAATTAGGGTCAAATTGCCAGGTCAAAAGTGTCATTTCTTCGGGTAAATCACCCTCCTGGGCCCGGTTTTAATGTTTAAAAAGGTCAAATATTTGTATTAAATATATAATATTTGTATTTGATCGATGAGTGCTGATTTAAAACCAATTTTAGTGCATTTTGGGCACTTTTGAGAATGGTCGTATGTCGTCGTATTTGGTCGCGCCGACGTTTATGGCTGTCTTTTACCCAGGAAAATCACCTCCAGTGCCCGATATTCATGTCTGCACTTTGCCTGGGTTGACCCCAACCCAACCCCTAACTCTAACCCAAACCCAAACCCAAACCCATCTGTGGAGCCCTGTACGCCGCCTAGAGCTAAATAACGTTTTAAAAATTAAAAAAAAAAAAAAAAATTCTACCCCTGGTAGAACCAAAAAAAATTTCTAGCGCTGGTAGACCCAGAAAAAATTTCTGCGGTCTTTCGATGCACTATTCCTGGGTTAATTTTAAACATTTTCGACCATTTTTGACATTTTCCCAAATTTACCGATCTTTTCCAAAACTTTCTGCGGGCTTTCAATGCACTATTCCTGGGTTGATTTTAAACATTTTCGACCATTTTTGACATTTTCCCAAATTTACCGATCTTTTCCAAAACTTTCTGCGGGCTTTCAATGCACTATTCCTGGGTTGATTTTAAACATTTTTGACCATTTTTGACATTTTCCCAAATTTACCGATCTTTTCCAAAACTTTCTGCGGGCTTTCAATGCACTATTCCTGGGTTGATTTTAAACATTTTCGACCATTTTTGACATTTTCCCAAATTTACCGATCTTTTCCAAAACTTTCTGCGGGCTTTCGGTGCACTATTCCTGGGTTGATTTTAAACATTTTCGACCATTTTTGACATTTTCCCAAATTTACCGATCTTTTTCCAAAACTTTCTGCGGGCTTTCGATGCACTATTATCGACAGATACCAGGTTTCATCGTCGAGCTCCGTATATTTTTCGAGTTTCAGCACTTTTAAAATCGGCGGGGGTTCGCCCCGAGTCGATCCGAGAATAGTGCACCGTGAGCGGATTGGGTCGGCTGATGCCCCGCTGAATTTCTGAGCTCCAGAAATTTTTCTAAGTCCCTCCACACTTAGAAAAAAAACGCTTAAATTTAAGCGGATTTTTTCTAAGTCCCTCCACACTTAGAAAAAAAACGCTTAAATTTAAGCGGATTTTTTCTAATTCCCTCCACACTTAGAAAAAAAAACGCTTAAATTTAAGCGGATTTTTTCTAAGTCCCTCCACACTTAGAAAAAAAACGCTTAAATTTAAGCGGATTTTTTCTAAGTCCCTCCACACTTAGAAAAAAAACGCTTAAATTTAAATTTACCGATCTTTTCCAAAACTTTCTGCGGGCTTTCGGTGCACTATTCCTGGGTTGATTTTAAACATTTTCGACCATTTTTGACATTTTCCCAAATTTACCGATCTTTTCCAAAACTTTCTGCGGGCTTTCAATGCACTATTCCTGGGTTGATTTTAAACATTTTTGACCATTTTTGACATTTTCCCAAATTTACCGATCTTTTCCAAAACTTTCTGCGGGCTTTCAATGCACTATTCCTGGGTTGATTTTAAACATTTTCGACCATTTTTGACATTTTCCCAAATTTACCGATCTTTTCCAAAACTTTCTGCGGGCTTTCAATGCACTATTCCTGGGTTGATTTTAAACATTTTTGACCATTTTTGACATTTTCCCAAATTTACCGATCTTTTCCAAAACTTTCTGCGGGCTTTCAATGCACTATTCCTGGGTTGATTTTAAACATTTTCGACCATTTTTGACATTTTCCCAAATTTACCGATCTTTTCCAAAACTTTCTGCGGGCTTTCAATGCACTATTTCTGGGTTGATTTTAACCATTTTCGACCATGTTTAACATTTTTCCAACTTTTTCCACATGTTCCAATGTACGCACTGGGCCGCTATGGAACCCGCAGAACTCTGCCACACTGTGGACATTTTTTTTTACTGCAATTAGGGTCAAATTGCCGGGTCAAAAGTGTCATTTCTTCGGGTAAATCACCCTCCTGGGCCCGGTTTTAATGTTTAAAAAGGTCAAATATTTGTATTAAATATATAATATTTGTATTTGATCGATGAGTGCTGATTTAAAACCAATTTTAGTGCATTTTGGGCACTTTTGAGAATGGTCGTATGTCGTCGTATTTGGTCGCGCCGACGTTTATGGCTGTCTTTTACCCAGGAAAATCACCTCCAGTGCCCGATATTCATGTCTGCACTTTGCCTGGGTTGACCCCAACCCAACCCCTAACTCTAACCCAAACCCAAACCCAAACCCATCTGTGGAGCCCTGTACGCCGCCTAGAGCTAAATAACGTTTTAAAAATTAAAAAAAAAAAAAAAAAATTCTACCCCTGGTAGACCCAAAAAAAATTTCTAGCGCTGGTAGACCCAGAAAAAATTTCTGCGGTCTTTCGATGCACTATTCCTGGGTTAATTTTAAACATTTTCGACCATTTTTGACATTTTCCCAAATTTACCGATCTTTTCCAAAACTTTCTGCGGGCTTTCAATGCACTATTCCTGGGTTGATTTTAAACATTTTCGACCATTTTTGACATTTTCCCAAATTTACCGATCTTTTCCAAAACTTTCTGCGGGCTTTCAATGCACTATTCCTGGGTTGATTTTAAACATTTTTGACCATTTTTGACATTTTCCCAAATTTACCGATCTTTTCCAAAACTTTCTGCGGGCTTTCAATGCACTATTCCTGGGTTGATTTTAAACATTTTCGACCATTTTTGACATTTTCCCAAATTTACCGATCTTTTCCAAAACTTTCTGCGGGCTTTCGGTGCACTATTCCTGGGTTGATTTTAAACATTTTCGACCATTTTTGACATTTTCCCAAATTTACCGATCTTTTTCCAAAACTTTCTGCGGGCTTTCGATGCACTATTATCGACAGATACCAGGTTTCATCGTCGAGCTCCGTATATTTTTCGAGTTTCAGCACTTTTAAAATCGGCGGGGGTTCGCCCCGAGTCGATCCGAGAATAGTGCACCGTGAGCGGATTGGGTCGGCTGATGCCCCGCTGAATTTCTGAGCTCCAGAAATTTTTCTAAGTCCCTCCACACTTAGAAAAAAAACGCTTAAATTTAAGCGGATTTTTTCTAAGTCCCTCCACACTTAGAAAAAAAACGCTTAAATTTAAGCGGATTTTTTCTAAGTCCCTCCACACTTAGAAAAAAAACGCTTAAATTTAAGCGGATTTTTTCTAAGTCCCTCCACACTTAGAAAAAAAAACGCTTAAATTTAAGCGGATTTTTTCTAAGTCCCTCCACACTTAGAAAAAAAACGCTTAAATTTAAGCGGATTTTTTCTAAGTCCCTCCACACTTAGAAAAAAAACGCTTAAATTTAAGCGGATTTTTTCTAAGTCCCTCCACACTTAGAAAAAAAACGCTTAAATTTAAGCGGATTTTTTCTAAGTCCCTCCACACTTAGAAAAAAAAACGCTTAAATTTAAATTTACCGATCTTTTCCAAAACTTTCTGCGGGCTTTCGGTGCACTATTCCTGGGTTGATTTTAAACATTTTCGACCATTTTTGACATTTTCCCAAATTTACCGATCTTTTCCAAAACTTTCTGCGGGCTTTCAATGCACTATTCCTGGGTTGATTTTAAACATTTTTGACCATTTTTGACATTTTCCCAAATTTACCGATCTTTTCCAAAACTTTCTGCGGGCTTTCAATGCACTATTCCTGGGTTGATTTTAAACATTTTCGACCATTTTTGACATTTTCCCAAATTTACCGATCTTTTCCAAAACTTTCTGCGGGCTTTCAATGCACTATTCCTGGGTTGATTTTAAACATTTTTGACCATTTTTGACATTTTCCCAAATTTACCGATCTTTTCCAAAACTTTCTGCGGGCTTTCAATGCACTATTCCTGGGTTGATTTTAAACATTTTCGACCATTTTTGACATTTTCCCAAATTTACCGATCTTTTCCAAAACTTTCTGCGGGCTTTCAATGCACTATTTCTGGGTTGATTTTAACCATTTTCGACCATTTTTAACATTTTTCCAACTTTTTCCACATGTTCCAATGTACGCACTGGGCCGCTATGGAACCCGCAGAACTCTGCCACACTGTGGACATTTTTTTTTACTGCAATTAGGGTCAAATTGCCGGGTCAAAAGTGTCATTTCTTCGGGTAAATCACCCTCCTGGGCCCGGTTTTAATGTTTAAAAAGGTCAAATATTTGTATTAAATATATAATATTTGTATTTGATCGATGAGTGCTGATTTAAAACCAATTTTAGTGCATTTTGGGCACTTTTGAGAATGGTCGTATGTCGTCGTATTTGGTCGCGCCGACGTTTATGGCTGTCTTTTACCCAGGAAAATCACCTCCAGTGCCCGATATTCATGTCTGCACTTTGCCTGGGTTGACCCCAACCCAACCCCTAACTCTAACCCAAACCCAAACCCAAACCCATCTGTGGAGCCCTGTACGCCGCCTAGAGCTAAATAACGTTTTAAAAATTAAAAAAAAAAAAAAAAAATTCTACCCCTGGTAGACCCAAAAAAAATTTCTAGCGCTGGTAGACCCAGAAAAAATTTCTGCGGTCTTTCGATGCACTATTCCTGGGTTAATTTTAAACATTTTCGACCATTTTTGACATTTTCCCAAATTTACCGATCTTTTCCAAAACTTTCTGCGGGCTTTCAATGCACTATTCCTGGGTTGATTTTAAACATTTTCGACCATTTTTGACATTTTCCCAAATTTACCGATCTTTTCCAAAACTTTCTGCGGGCTTTCAATGCACTATTCCTGGGTTGATTTTAAACATTTTTGACCATTTTTGACATTTTCCCAAATTTACCGATCTTTTCCAAAACTTTCTGCGGGCTTTCAATGCACTATTCCTGGGTTGATTTTAAACATTTTCGACCATTTTTGACATTTTCCCAAATTTACCGATCTTTTCCAAAACTTTCTGCGGGCTTTCGGTGCACTATTCCTGGGTTGATTTTAAACATTTTCGACCATTTTTGACATTTTCCCAAATTTACCGATCTTTTTCCAAAACTTTCTGCGGGCTTTCGATGCACTATTATCGACAGATACCAGGTTTCATCGTCGAGCTCCGTATATTTTTCGAGTTTCAGCACTTTTAAAATCGGCGGGGGTTCGCCCCGAGTCGATCCGAGAATAGTGCACCGTGAGCGGATTGGGTCGGCTGATGCCCCGCTGAATTTCTGAGCTCCAGAAATTTTTCTAAGTCCCTCCACACTTAGAAAAAAAACGCTTAAATTTAAGCGGATTTTTTCTAAGTCCCTCCACACTTAGAAAAAAAACGCTTAAATTTAAGCGGATTTTTTCTAAGTCCCTCCACACTTAGAAAAAAAACGCTTAAATTTAAGCGGATTTTTTCTAAGTCCCTCCACACTTAGAAAAAAAACGCTTAAATTTAAGCGGATTTTTTCTAAGTCCCTCCACACTTAGAAAAAAAACGCTTAAATTTAAGCGGATTTTTTCTAAGTCCCTCCACACTTAGAAAAAAAACGCTTAAATTTAAGCGGATTTTTTCTAAGTCCCTCCACACTTAGAAAAAAAACGCTTAAATTTAAGCGGATTTTTTCTAAGTCCCTCCACACTTAGAAAAAAAACGCTTAAATTTAAATTTACCGATCTTTTCCAAAACTTTCTGCGGGCTTTCGGTGCACTATTCCTGGGTTGATTTTAAACATTTTCGACCATTTTTGACATTTTCCCAAATTTACCGATCTTTTCCAAAACTTTCTGCGGGCTTTCAATGCACTATTCCTGGGTTGATTTTAAACATTTTTGACCATTTTTGACATTTTCCCAAATTTACCGATCTTTTCCAAAACTTTCTGCGGGCTTTCAATGCACTATTCCTGGGTTGATTTTAAACATTTTCGACCATTTTTGACATTTTCCCAAATTTACCGATCTTTTCCAAAACTTTCTGCGGGCTTTCAATGCACTATTCCTGGGTTGATTTTAAACATTTTTGACCATTTTTGACATTTTCCCAAATTTACCGATCTTTTCCAAAACTTTCTGCGGGCTTTCAATGCACTATTCCTGGGTTGATTTTAAACATTTTCGACCATTTTTGACATTTTCCCAAATTTACCGATCTTTTCCAAAACTTTCTGCGGGCTTTCAATGCACTATTTCTGGGTTGATTTTAACCATTTTCGACCATGTTTAACATTTTTCCAACTTTTTCCACATGTTCCAATGTACGCACTGGGCCGCTATGGAACCCGCAGAACTCTGCCACACTGTGG
This sequence comes from Stigmatopora argus, assembly GCF_051989625.1. Classification (NCBI taxonomy): domain Eukaryota; kingdom Metazoa; phylum Chordata; class Actinopteri; order Syngnathiformes; family Syngnathidae; genus Stigmatopora; species Stigmatopora argus. Next base: position 142,607 of record NW_027520056.1, read on the forward strand.
ACATTTTTTTTTACTGCAATTAGGGTCAAATTGCCGGGTCAAAAGTGTCATTTCTTCGGGTAAATCACCCTCCTGGGCCCGGTTTTAATGTTTAAAAAGGTCAAATATTTGTATTAAATATATAATATTTGTATTTGATCGATGAGTGCTGATTTAAAACCAATTTTAGTGCATTTTGGGCACTTTTGAGAATGGTCGTATGTCGTCGTATTTGGTCGCGCCGACGTTTATGGCTGTCTTTTACCCAGGAAAATCACCTCCAGTGCCCGATATTCATGTCTGCACTTTGCCTGGGTTGACCCCAACCCAACCCCTAACTCTAACCCAAACCCAAACCCATCTGTGGAGCCCTGTACGCCGCCTAGAGCTAAATAACGTTTTAAAAATTAAAAAAAAAAAAATAAAATTCTACCCCTGGTAGACCCAAAAAAAATTTCTAGCGCTGGTAGACCCAGAAAAAATTTCTGCGGTCTTTCGATGCACTATTCCTGGGTTAATTTTAAACATTTTCGACCATTTTTGACATTTTCCCAAATTTACCGATCTTTTCCAAAACTTTCTGCGGGCTTTCAATGCACTATTCCTGGGTTGATTTTAAACATTTTTGACCATTTTTGACATTTTCCCAAATTTACCGATCTTTTCCAAAACTTTCTGCGGGCTTTCAATGCACTATTCCTGGGTTGATTTTAAACATTTTCGACCATTTTTGACATTTTCCCAAATTTACCGATCTTTTCCAAAACTTTCTGCGGGCTTTCAATGCACCATTCCTGGGTTGATTTTAAACATTTTTGACCATTTTTGACATTTTCCCAAATTTACCGATCTTTTCCAAAACTTTCTGCGGGCTTTCAATGCACTATTCCTGGGTTGATTTTAAACATTTTCGACCATTTTTGACATTTTCCCAAATTTACCGATCTTTTCCAAAACTTTCTGCGGGCTTTCAATGCACTATTCCTGGGTTGATTTTAAACATTTTCGACCATTTTTGACATTTTCCCAAATTTACCGATCTTTTCCAAAACTTTCTGCGGGCTTTCAATGCACTATTTCTGGGTTGATTTTAACCATTTTCGACCATTTTTAACATTTTTCCAACTTTTTCCACATGTTCCAATGTACGCACTGGGCCGCTATGGAACCCGCAGAACTCTGCCACACTGTGGACATTTTTTTTTACTGCAATTAGGGTCAAATTGCCGGGTCAAAAGTGTCATTTCTTCGGGTAAATCACCCTCCTGGGCCCGGTTTTAATGTTTAAAAAGGTCAAATATTTGTATTAAATATATAATATTTGTATTTGATCGATGAGTGCTGATTTAAAACCAATTTTAGTGCATTTTGGGCACTTTTGAGAATGGTCGTATGTCGTCGTATTTGGTCGCGCCGACGTTTATGGCTGTCTTTTACCCAGGAAAATCACCTCCAGTGCCCGATATTCATGTCTGCACTTTGCCTGGGTTGACCCCAACCCCTAACTCTAACCCAAACCCAAACCCAAACCCATCTGTGGAGCCCTGTACGCCGCCTAGAGCTAAATAACGTTTTAAAAATTAAAAAAAAAAAAAAAAAAAAATTCTACCCCTGGTAGACCCAAAAAAAATTTCTAGCGCTGGTAGACCCAGAAAAAATTTCTGCGGTCTTTCGATGCACTATTCCTGGGTTAATTTTAAACATTTTCGACCATTTTTGACATTTTCCCAAATTTACCGATCTTTTCCAAAACTTTCTGCGGGCTTTCAATGCACTATTCCTGGGTTGATTTTAAACATTTTCGACCATTTTTGACATTTTCCCAAATTTACCGATCTTTTCCAAAACTTTCTGCGGGCTTTCAATGCACTATTTCTGGGTTGATTTTAACCATTTTCGACCATTTTTAACATTTTTCCAACTTTTTCCACATGTTCCAATGTACGCACTGGGCCGCTATGGAACCCGCAGAACTCTGCCACACTGTGGACATTTTTTTTTACTGCAATTAGGGTCAAATTGCCGGGTCAAAAGTGTCATTTCTTCGGGTAAATCACCCTCCTGGGCCCGGTTTTAATGTTTAAAAAGGTCAAATATTTGTATTAAATATATAATATTTGTATTTGATCGATGAGTGCTGATTTAAAACCAATTTTAGTGCATTTTGGGCACTTTTGAGAATGGTCGTATGTCGTCGTATTTGGTCGCGCCGACGTTTATGGCTGTCTTTTACCCAGGAAAATCACCTCCAGTGCCCGATATTCATGTCTGCACTTTGCCTGGGTTGACCCCAACCCCTAACTCTAACCCAAACCCAAACCCAAACCCATCTGTGGAGCCCTGTACGCCGCCTAGAGCTAAATAACGTTTTAAAAATTAAAAAAAAAAAAAAAAAAAAATTCTACCCCTGGTAGACCCAAAAAAAATTTCTAGCGCTGGTAGACCCAGAAAAAATTTCTGCGGTCTTTCGATGCACTATTCCTGGGTTAATTTTAAACATTTTCGACCATTTTTGACATTTTCCCAAATTTACCGATCTTTTCCAAAACTTTCTGCGGGCTTTCAATGCACTATTCCTGGGTTGATTTTAAACATTTTCGACCATTTTTGACATTTTCCCAAATTTACCGATCTTTTCCAAAACTTTCTGCGGGCTTTCAATGCACTATTCCTGGGTTGATTTTAAACATTTTTGACCATTTTTGACATTTTCCCAAATTTACCGATCTTTTCCAAAACTTTCTGCGGGCTTTCAATGCACTATTCCTGGGTTGATTTTAAACATTTTTGACCATTTTTGACATTTTCCCAAATTTACCGATCTTTTCCAAAACTTTCTGCGGGCTTTCAATGCACTATTCCTGGGTTGATTTTAAACATTTTCGACCATTTTTGACATTTTCCCAAATATACCGATCTTTTCCAAAACTTTCTGCGGGCTTTCAATGCACTATTCCTGGGTTGATTTTAAACATTTTTGACCATTTTTGACATTTTCCCAAATTTACCGATCTTTTCCAAAACTTTCTGCGGGCTTTCAATGCACTATTCCTGGGTTGATTTTAAACATTTTCGACCATTTTTGACATTTTCCCAAATTTACCGATCTTTTCCAAAACTTTCTGCGGGCTTTCAATGCACTATTCCTGGGTTGATTTTAAACATTTTCGACCATTTTTGACATTTTCCCAAATTTACCGATCTTTTCCAAAACTTTCTGCGGGCTTTCAATGCACTATTCCTGGGTTGATTTTAAACATTTTTGACCATTTTTGACATTTTCCCAAATTTACCGATCTTTTCCAAAACTTTCTGCGGGCTTTCAATGCACTATTCCTGGGTTGATTTTAAACATTTTCGACCATTTTTGACATTTTCCCAAATATACCGATCTTTTCCAAAACTTTCTGCGGGCTTTCAATGCACTATTCCTGGGTTGATTTTAAACATTTTTGACCATTTTTGACATTTTCCCAAATTTACCGATCTTTTCCAAAACTTTCTGCGGGCTTTCAATGCACTATTCCTGGGTTGATTTTAAACATTTTCGACCATTTTTGACATTTTCCCAAATTTACCGATCTTTTCCAAAACTTTCTGCGGGCTTTCAATGCACTATTCCTGGGTTGATTTTAAACATTTTCGACCATTTTTGACATTTTCCCAAATATACCGATCTTTTCCAAAACTTTCTGCGGGCTTTCAATGCACTATTCCTGGGTTGATTTTAAACATTTTTGACCATTTTTGACATTTTCCCAAATTTACCGATCTTTTCCAAAACTTTCTGCGGGCTTTCAATGCACTATTCCTGGGTTGATTTTAAACATTTTCGACCATTTTTGACATTTTCCCAAATTTACCGATCTTTTCCAAAACTTTCTGCGGGCTTTCAATGCACTATTCCTGGGTTGATTTTAAACATTTTCGACCATTTTTGACATTTTCCCAAATTTACCGATCTTTTCCAAAACTTTCTGCGGGCTTTCAATGCACTATTCCTGGGTTGATTTTAAACATTTTCGACCATTTTTGACATTTTCCCAAATTTACCGATCTTTTCCAAAACTTTCTGCGGGCTTTCAATGCACTATTCCTGGGTTGATTTTAAACATTTTCGACCATTTTTGACATTTTCCCAAATTTACCGATCTTTTCCAAAACTTTCTGCGGGCTTTCAATGCACTATTCCTGGGTTGATTTTAAACATTTTTGACCATTTTTGACATTTTCCCAAATTTACCGATCTTTTCCAAAACTTTCTGCGGGCTTTCAATGCACTATTCCTGGGTTGATTTTAAACATTTTCGACCATTTTTGACATTTTCCCAAATATACCGATCTTTTCCAAAACTTTCTGCGGGCTTTCAATGCACTATTCCTGGGTTGATTTTAAACATTTTTGACCATTTTTGACATTTTCCCAAATTTACCGATCTTTTCCAAAACTTTCTGCGGGCTTTCAATGCACTATTCCTGGGTTGATTTTAAACATTTTCGACCATTTTTGACATTTTCCCAAATTTACCGATCTTTTCCAAAACTTTCTGCGGGCTTTCAATGCACTATTCCTGGGTTGATTTTAAACATTTTCGACCATTTTTGACATTTTCCCAAATTTACCGATATTTTCCAAAACTTTCTGCGGGCTTTCAATGCACTATTCCTGGGTTGATTTTAAACATTTTCGACCATTTTTGACATTTTCCCAAATTTACCGATCTTTTCCAAAACTTTCTGCGGGCTTTCAATGCACTATTCCTGGGTTGATTTTAAACATTTTCGACCATTTTTGACATTTTCCCAAATTTACCGATCTTTTCCAAAACTTTCTGCGGGCTTTCAATGCACTATTCCTGGGTTGATTTTAAACATTTTCGACCATTTTTGACATTTTCCCAAATTTACCGATCTTTTCCAAAACTTTCTGCGGGCTTTCAATGCACTATTTCTGGGTTGATTTTAACCATTTTCGACCATTTTTAACATTTTTCCAACTTTTTCCACATGTTCCAATGTACGCACTGGGCCGCTATGGAACCCGCAGAACTCTGCCACACTGTGGACATTTTTTTTTACTGCAATTAGGGTCAAATTGCCAGGTCAAAAGTGGCATTTCTTCGGGTAAATCACCCTCCTGGGCCCGGTTTTAATGTTTAAAAAGGTCAAATATTTGTATTAAATATATAATATTTGTATTTGATCGATGAGTGCTGATTTAAAACCAATTTTAGTGCATTTTGGGCACTTTTGAGAATGGTCGTATGTCGTCGTATTTGGTCGCGCCGACGTTTATGGCTGTCTTTTACCCAGGAAAATCACCTCCAGTGCCCGATATTCATGTCTGCACTTTGCCTGGGTTGACCCCAACCCAACCCCTAACTCTAACCCAAACCCAAACCCAAACCCATCTGTGGAGCCCTGTACGCCGCCTAGAGCTAAATAACGTTTTAAAAATTAAAAAAAAAAAAAAAAAAAATTCTACCCCTGGTAGACCCAAAAAAAATTTCTAGCGCTGGTAGACCCAGAAAAAATTTCTGCGGTCTTTCGATGCACTATTCCTGGGTTAATTTTAAACATTTTCGACCATTTTTGACATTTTCCCAAATTTACCGATCTTTTCCAAAACTTTCTGCGGGCTTTCAATGCACTATTCCTGGGTTGATTTTAAACATTTTCGACCATTTTTGACATTTTCCCAAATTTACCGATCTTTTCCAAAACTTTCTGCGGGCTTTCAATGCACTATTCCTGGGTTGATTTTAAACATTTTTGACCATTTTTGACATTTTCCCAAATTTACCGATCTTTTCCAAAACTTTCTGCGGGCTTTCAATGCACTATTCCTGGGTTGATTTTAAACATTTTTGACCATTTTTGACATTTTCCCAAATTTACCGATCTTTTCCAAAACTTTCTGCGGGCTTTCAATGCACTATTCCTGGGTTGATTTTAAACATTTTCGACCATTTTTGACATTTTCCCAAATATACCGATCTTTTCCAAAACTTTCTGCGGGCTTTCAATGCACTATTCCTGGGTTGATTTTAAACATTTTCGACCATTTTTGACATTTTCCCAAATTTACCGATCTTTTCCAAAACTTTCTGCGGGCTTTCAATGCACTATTCCTGGGTTGATTTTAAACATTTTCGACCATTTTTGACATTTTCCCAAATTTACCGATCTTTTCCAAAACTTTCTGCGGGCTTTCAATGCACTATTCCTGGGTTGATTTTAAACATTTTCGACCATTTTTGACATTTTCCCAAATTTACCGATCTTTTCCAAAACTTTCTGCGGGCTTTCAATGCACTATTTCTGGGTTGATTTTAACCATTTTCGACCATTTTTAACATTTTTCCAACTTTTTCCACATGTTCCAATGTACGCACTGGGCCGCTATGGAACCCGCAGAACTCTGCCACACTGTGGACATTTTTTTTTACTGCAATTAGGGTCAAATTGCCGGGTCAAAAGTGTCATTTCTTCGGGTAAATCACCCTCCTGGGCCCGGTTTTAATGTTTAAAAAGGTCAAATATTTGTATTAAATATATAATATTTGTATTTGATCGATGAGTGCTGATTTAAAACCAATTTTAGTGCATTTTGGGCACTTTTGAGAATGGTCGTATGTCGTCGTATTTGGTCGCGCCGACGTTTATGGCTGTCTTTTACCCAGGAAAATCACCTCCAGTGCCCGATATTCATGTCTGCACTTTGCCTGGGTTGACCCCAACCCAACCCCTAACTCTAACCCAAACCCAAACCCAAACCCATCTGTGGAGCCCTGTACGCCGCCTAGAGCTAAATAACGTTTTAAAAATTAAAAAAAAAAAAAAAAAAATTCTACCCCTGGTAGACCCAAAAAAAAATTCTAGCGCTGGTAGACCCAGAAAAAATTTCTAGCGCTGGTAGACCCAGAAAAAATTTCTGCGGTCTTTCGATGCACTATTCCTGGGTTAATTTTAAACATTTTCGACCATTTTTGACATTTTCCCAAATTTACCGATCTTTTCCAAAACTTTCTGCGGGCTTTCAATGCACTATTCCTGTGTTGATTTTAAACATTTTCGACCATTTTTGACATTTTCCCAAATTTACCGATCTTTTCCAAAACTTTCTGCGGGCTTTCAATGCACTATTCCTGGGTTGATTTTAAACATTTTTGACCATTTTTGACATTTTCCCAAATTTACCGATCTTTTCCAAAACTTTCTGCGGGCTTTCAATGCACTATTCCTGGGTTGATTTTAAACATTTTTGACCATTTTTGACATTTTCCCAAATTTACCGATCTTTTCCAAAACTTTCTGCGGGCTTTCAATGCACTATTCCTGGGTTGATTTTAAACATTTTCGACCATTTTTGACATTTTCCCAAATATACCGATCTTTTCCAAAACTTTCTGCGGGCTTTCAATGCACTATTCCTGGGTTGATTTTAAACATTTTTGACCATTTTTGACATTTTCCCAAATTTACCGATCTTTTCCAAAACTTTCTGCGGGCTTTCAATGCACTATTCCTGGGTTGATTTTAAACATTTTCGACCATTTTTGACATTTTCCCAAATTTACCGATCTTTTCCAAAACTTTCTGCGGGCTTTCAATGCACTATTCCTGGGTTGATTTTAAACATTTTTGACCATTTTTGACATTTTCCCAAATTTACCGATCTTTTCCAAAACTTTCTGCGGGCTTTCAATGCACTATTCCTGGGTTGATTTTAAACATTTTCGACCATTTTTGACATTTTCCCAAATTTACCGATCTTTTCCAAAACTTTCTGCGGGCTTTCAATGCACTATTTCTGGGTTGATTTTAACCATTTTCGACCATATTTAACATTTTTCCAACTTTTTCCACATGTTCCAATGTACGCACTGGGCCGCTATGGAACCCGCAGAACTCTGCCACACTGTGGACATTTTTTTTTACTGCAATTAGGGTCAAATTGCCGGGTCAAAAGTGTCATTTCTTCGGGTAAATCACCCTCCTGGGCCCGGTTTTAATGTTTAAAAAGGTCAAATATTTGTATTAAATATATAATATTTGTATTTGATCGATGAGTGCTGATTTAAAACCAATTTTAGTGCATTTTGGGCACTTTTGAGAATGGTCGTATGTCGTCGTATTTGGTCGCGCCGACGTTTATGGCTGTCTTTTACCCAGGAAAATCACCTCCAGTGCCCGATATTCATGTCTGCACTTTGCCTGGGTTGACCCCAACCCAACCCCTAACTCTAACCCAAACCCAAACCCAAACCCATCTGTGGAGCCCTGTACGCCGCCTAGAGCTAAATAACGTTTTAAAAATTAAAAAAAAAAAAAAAAAAATTCTACCCCTGGTAGACCCAAAAAAAATTTCTAGCGCTGGTAGACCCAGAAAAAATTTCTGCGGTCTTTCGATGCACTATTCCTGGGTTAATTTTAAACATTTTCGACCATTTTTGACATTTTCCCAAATTTACCGATCTTTTCCAAAACTTTCTGCGGGCTTTCAATGCACTATTCCTGGGTTGATTTTAAACATTTTCGACCATTTTTGACATTTTCCCAAATTTACCGATCTTTTCCAAAACTTTCTGCGGGCTTTCAATGCACTATTCCTGGGTTGATTTTAAACATTTTTGACCATTTTTGACATTTTCCCAAATTTACCGATCTTTTCCAAAACTTTCTGCGGGCTTTCAATGCACTATTCCTGGGTTGATTTTAAACATTTTCGACCATTTTTGACATTTTCCCAAATTTACCGATCTTTTCCAAAACTTTCTGCGGGCTTTCGGTGCACTATTCCTGGGTTGATTTTAAACATTTTCGACCATTTTTGACATTTTCCCAAATTTACCGATCTTTTTCCAAAACTTTCTGCGGGCTTTCGATGCACTATTATCGACAGATACCAGGTTTCATCGTCGAGCTCCGTATATTTTTCGAGTTTCAGCACTTTTAAAATCGGCGGGGGTTCGCCCCGAGTCGATCCGAGAATAGTGCACCGTGAGCGGATTGGGTCGGCTGATGCCCCGCTGAATTTCTGAGCTCCAGAAATTTTTCTAAGTCCCTCCACACTTAGAAAAAAAACGCTTAAATTTAAGCGGATTTTTTCTAAGTCCCTCCACACTTAGAAAAAAAACGCTTAAATTTAAGCGGATTTTTTCTAAGTCCCTCCACACTTAGAAAAAAAACGCTTAAATTTAAGCGGATTTTTTCTAAGTCCCTCCACACTTAGAAAAAAAACGCTTAAATTTAAGCGGATTTTTTCTAAGTCCCTCCACACTTAGAAAAAAAACGCTTAAATTTAAGCGGATTTTTTCTAAGTCCCTCCACACTTAGAAAAAAAAACGCTTAAATTTAAATTTACCGATCTTTTCCAAAACTTTCTGCGGGCTTTCGGTGCACTATTCCTGGGTTGATTTTAAACATTTTCGACCATTTTTGACATTTTCCCAAATTTACCGATCTTTTCCAAAACTTTCTGCGGGCTTTCAATGCACTATTCCTGGGTTGATTTTAAACATTTTTGACCATTTTTGACATTTTCCCAAATTTACCGATCTTTTCCAAAACTTTCTGCGGGCTTTCAATGCACTATTCCTGGGTTGATTTTAAACATTTTCGACCATTTTTGACATTTTCCCAAATTTACCGATCTTTTCCAAAACTTTCTGCGGGCTTTCAATGCACTATTCCTGGGTTGATTTTAAACATTTTTGACCATTTTTGACATTTTCCCAAATTTACCGATCTTTTCCAAAACTTTCTGCGGGCTTTCAATGCACTATTCCTGGGTTGATTTTAAACATTTTCGACCATTTTTGACATTTTCCCAAATTTACCGATCTTTTCCAAAACTTTCTGCGGGCTTTCAATGCACTATTTCTGGGTTGATTTTAACCATTTTCGACCATGTTTAACATTTTTCCAACTTTTTCCACATGTTCCAATGTACGCACTGGGCCGCTATGGAACCCGCAGAACTCTGCCACACTGTGGACATTTTTTTTTACTGCAATTAGGGTCAAATTGCCGGGTCAAAAGTGTCATTTCTTCGGGTAAATCACCCTCCTGGGCCCGGTTTTAATGTTTAAAAAGGTCAAATATTTGTATTAAATATATAATATTTGTATTTGATCGATGAGTGCTGATTTAAAACCAATTTTAGTGCATTTTGGGCACTTTTGAGAATGGTCGTATGTCGTCGTATTTGGTCGCGCCGACGTTTATGGCTGTCTTTTACCCAGGAAAATCACCTCCAGTGCCCGATATTCATGTCTGCACTTTGCCTGGGTTGACCCCAACCCAACCCCTAACTCTAACCCAAACCCAAACCCAAACCCATCTGTGGAGCCCTGTACGCCGCCTAGAGCTAAATAACGTTTTAAAAATTAAAAAAAAAAAAAAAAAAATTCTACCCCTGGTAGACCCAAAAAAAATTTCTAGCGCTGGTAGACCCAGAAAAAATTTCTGCGGTCTTTCGATGCACTATTCCTGGGTTAATTTTAAACATTTTCGACCATTTTTGACATTTTCCCAAATTTACCGATCTTTTCCAAAACTTTCTGCGGGCTTTCAATGCACTATTCCTGGGTTGATTTTAAACATTTTCGACCATTTTTGACATTTTCCCAAATTTACCGATCTTTTCCAAAACTTTCTGCGGGCTTTCAATGCACTATTCCTGGGTTGATTTTAAACATTTTTGACCATTTTTGACATTTTCCCAAATTTACCGATCTTTTCCAAAACTTTCTGCGGGCTTTCAATGCACTATTCCTGGGTTGATTTTAAACATTTTTGACCATTTTTGACATTTTCCCAAATTTACCGATCTTTTCCAAAACTTTCTGCGGGCTTTCAATGCACTATTCCTGGGTTGATTTTAAACATTTTCGACCATTTTTGACATTTTCCCAAATATACCGATCTTTTCCAAAACTTTCTGCGGGCTTTCAATGCACTATTCCTGGGTTGATTTTAAACATTTTTGACCATTTTTGACATTTTCCCAAATTTACCGATCTTTTCCAAAACTTTCTGCGGGCTTTCAATGCACTATTCCTGGGTTGATTTTAAACATTTTCGACCATTTTTGACATTTTCCCAAATTTACCGATCTTTTCCAAAACTTTCTGCGGGCTTTCAATGCACTATTCCTGGGTTGATTTTAAACATTTTCGACCATTTTTGACATTTTCCCAAATTTACCGATCTTTTCCAAAACTTTCTGCGGGCTTTCAATGCACTATTCCTGGGTTGATTTTAAACATTTTTGACCATTTTTGACATTTTCCCAAATTTACCGATCTTTTCCAAAACTTTCTGCGGGCTTTCAATGCACTATTCCTGGGTTGATTTTAAACATTTTCGACCATTTTTGACATTTTCCCAAATATACCGATCTTTTCCAAAACTTTCTGCGGGCTTTCAATGCACTATTCCTGGGTTGATTTTAAACATTTTTGACCATTTTTGACATTTTCCCAAATTTACCGATCTTTTCCAAAACTTTCTGCGGGCTTTCAATGCACTATTCCTGGGTTGATTTTAAACATTTTCGACCATTTTTGACATTTTCCCAAATTTACCGATCTTTTCCAAAACTTTCTGCGGGCTTTCAATGCACTATTCCTGGGTTGATTTTAAACATTTTTGACCATTTTTGACATTTTCCCAAATTTACCGATCTTTTCCAAAACTTTCTGCGGGCTTTCAATGCACTATTCCTGGGTTGATTTTAAACATTTTCGACCATTTTTGACATTTTCCCAAATATACCGATCTTTTCCAAAACTTTCTGCGGGCTTTCAATGCACTATTCCTGGGTTGATTTTAAACATTTTTGACCATTTTTGACATTTTCCCAAATTTACCGATCTTTTCCAAAACTTTCTGCGGGCTTTCAATGCACTATTCCTGGGTTGATTTTAAACATTTTCGACCATTTTTGACATTTTCCCAAATTTACCGATCTTTTCCAAAACTTTCTGCGGGCTTTCAATGCACTATTCCTGGGTTGATTTTAAACATTTTCGACCATTTTTGACATTTTCCCAAATTTACCGATCTTTTCCAAAACTTTCTGCGGGCTTTCAATGCACTATTCCTGGGTTGATTTTAAACATTTTCGACCATTTTTGACATTTTCCCAAATTTACCGATCTTTTCCAAAACTTTCTGCGGGCTTTCAATGCACTATTCCTGGGTTGATTTTAAACATTTTCGACCATTTTTGACATTTTCCCAAATTTACCGATCTTTTCCAAAACTTTCTGCGGGCTTTCAATGCACTATTCCTGGGTTGATTTTAAACATTTTTGACCATTTTTGACATTTTCCCAAATTTACCGATCTTTTCCAAAACTTTCTGCGGGCTTTCAATGCACTATTCCTGGGTTGATTTTAAACATTTTCGACCATTTTTGACATTTTCCCAAATATACCGATCTTTTCCAAAACTTTCTGCGGGCTTTCAATGCACTATTCCTGGGTTGATTTTAAACATTTTTGACCATTTTTGACATTTTCCCAAATTTACCGATCTTTTCCAAAACTTTCTGCGGGCTTTCAATGCACTATTCCTGGGTTGATTTTAAACATTTTCGACCATTTTTGACATTTTCCCAAATTTACCGATCTTTTCCAAAACTTTCTGCGGGCTTTCAATGCACTATTCCTGGGTTGATTTTAAACATTTTCGACCATTTTTGACATTTTCCCAAATTTACCGATATTTTCCAAAACTTTCTGCGGGCTTTCAATGCACTATTCCTGGGTTGATTTTAAACATTTTCGACCATTTTTGACATTTTCCCAAATTTACCGATCTTTTCCAAAACTTTCTGCGGGCTTTCAATGCACTATTCCTGGGTTGATTTTAAACATTTTCGACCATTTTTGACATTTTCCCAAATTTACCGATCTTTTCCAAAACTTTCTGCGGGCTTTCAATGCACTATTCCTGGGTTGATTTTAAACATTTTCGACCATTTTTGACATTTTCCCAAATTTACCGATCTTTTCCAAAACTTTCTGCGGGCTTTCAATGCACTATTTCTGGGTTGATTTTAACCATTTTCGACCATTTTTAACATTTTTCCAACTTTTTCCACATGTTCCAATGTACGCACTGGGCCGCTATGGAACCCGCAGAACTCTGCCACACTGTGGACATTTTTTTTTACTGCAATTAGGGTCAAATTGCCAGGTCAAAAGTGGCATTTCTTCGGGTAAATCACCCTCCTGGGCCCGGTTTTAATGTTTAAAAAGGTCAAATATTTGTATTAAATATATAATATTTGTATTTGATCGATGAGTGCTGATTTAAAACCAATTTTAGTGCATTTTGGGCACTTTTGAGAATGGTCGTATGTCGTCGTATTTGGTCGCGCCGACGTTTATGGCTGTCTTTTACCCAGGAAAATCACCTCCAGTGCCCGATATTCATGTCTGCACTTTGCCTGGGTTGACCCCAACCCAACCCCTAACTCTAACCCAAACCCAAACCCAAACCCATCTGTGGAGCCCTGTACGCCGCCTAGAGCTAAATAACGTTTTAAAAATTAAAAAAAAAAAAAAAAAAATTTCTACCCCTGGTAGACCCAAAAAAAATTTCTAGCGCTGGTAGACCCAGAAAAAATTTCTGCGGTCTTTCGATGCACTATTCCTGGGTTAATTTTAAACATTTTCGACCATTTTTGACATTTTCCCAAATTTACCGATCTTTTCCAAAACTTTCTGCGGGCTTTCAATGCACTATTCCTGGGTTGATTTTAAACATTTTCGACCATTTTTGACATTTTCCCAAATTTACCGATCTTTTCCAAAACTTTCTGCGGGCTTTCAATGCACTATTCCTGGGTTGATTTTAAACATTTTCGACCATTTTTGACATTTTCCCAAATTTACCGATCTTTTCCAAAACTTTCTGCGGGCTTTCAATGCACTATTCCTGGGTTGATTTTAAACATTTTCGACCATTTTTGACATTTTCCCAAATTTACCCATCTTTTCCAAAACTTTCTGCGGGCTTTCAATGCACTATTCCTGGGTTGATTTTAAACATTTTTGACCATTTTTGACATTTTCCCAAATTTACCGATCTTTTCCAAAACTTTCTGCGGGCTTTCAATGCACTATTCCTGGGTTGATTTTAAACATTTTCGACCATTTTTGACATTTTCCCAAATTTACCGATCTTTTCCAAAACTTTCTGCGGGCTTTCAATGCACTATTTCTGGGTTGATTTTAACCATTTTCGACCATGTTTAACATTTTTCCAACTTTTTCCACATGTTCCAATGTACGCACTGGGCCGCTATGGAACCCGCAGAACTCTGCCACACTGTGGACATTTTTTTTTACTGCAATTAGGGTCAAATTGCCAGGTCAAAAGTGTCATTTCTTCGGGTAAATCACCCTCCTGGGCCCGGTTTTAATGTTTAAAAAGGTCAAATATTTGTATTAAATATATAATATTTGTATTTGATCGATGAGTGCTGATTTAAAACCAATTTTAGTGCATTTTGGGCACTTTTGAGAATGGTCGTATGTCGTCGTATTTGGTCGCGCCGACGTTTATGGCTGTCTTTTACCCAGGAAAATCACCTCCAGTGCCCGATATTCATGTCTGCACTTTGCCTGGGTTGACCCCAACCCAACCCCTAACTCTAACCCAAACCCAAACCCAAACCCATCTGTGGAGCCCTGTACGCCGCCTAGAGCTAAATAACGTTTTAAAAATTAAAAAAAAAAAAAAAAAAAATTCTACCCCTGGTAGACCCAAAAAAAATTTCTAGCGCTGGTAGACCCAGAAAAAATTTCTGCGGTCTTTCGATGCACTATTCCTGGGTTAATTTTAAACATTTTCGACCATTTTTGACATTTTCCCAAATTTACCGATCTTTTCCAAAACTTTCTGCGGGCTTTCAATGCACTATTCCTGGGTTGATTTTAAACATTTTCGACCATTTTTGACATTTTCCCAAATTTACCGATCTTTTCCAAAACTTTCTGCGGGCTTTCAATGCACTATTCCTGGGTTGATTTTAAACATTTTTGACCATTTTTGACATTTTCCCAAATTTACCGATCTTTTCCAAAATTTTCTGCGGGCTTTCAATGCACTATTCCTGGGTTGATTTTAAACATTTTTGACCATTTTTGACATTTTCCCAAATTTACCGATCTTTTCCAAAACTTTCTGCGGGCTTTCAATGCACTATTCCTGGGTTGATTTTAAACATTTTCGACCATTTTTGACATTTTCCCAAATATACCGATCTTTTCCAAAACTTTCTGCGGGCTTTCAATGCACTATTCCTGGGTTGATTTTAAACATTTTCGACCATTTTTGACATTTTCCCAAATTTACCGATCTTTTCCAAAACTTTCTGCGGGCTTTCAATGCACTATTCCTGGGTTGATTTTAAACATTTTCGACCATTTTTGACATTTTCCCAAATTTACCGATCTTTTCCAAAACTTTCTGCGGGCTTTCAATGCACTATTCCTGGGTTGATTTTAAACATTTTTGACCATTTTTGACATTTTCCCAAATTTACCGATCTTTTCCAAAACTTTCTGCGGGCTTTCAATGCACTATTCCTGGGTTGATTTTAAACATTTTCGACCATTTTTGACATTTTCCCAAATTTACCGATCTTTTCCAAAACTTTCTGCGGGCTTTCAATGCACTATTTCTGGGTTGATTTTAACCATTTTCGACCATTTTTAACATTTTTCCAACTTTTTCCACATGTTCCAATGTACGCACTGGGCCGCTATGGAACCCGCAGAACTCTGCCACACTGTGGACATTTTTTTTTACTGCAATTAGGGTCAAATTGCCGGGTCAAAAGTGTCATTTCTTCGGGTAAATCACCCTCCTGGGCCCGGTTTTAATGTTTAAAAAGGTCAAATATTTGTATTAAATATATAATATTTGTATTTGATCGATGAGTGCTGATTTAAAACCAATTTTAGTGCATTTTGGGCACTTTTGAGAATAAAAAAAAAAAAAAAAAAATTCTACCCCTGGTAGACCCAAAAAAAATTTCTAGCGCTGGTAGACCCAGAAAAAATTTCTGCGGTCTTTCGATGCACTATTCCTGGGTTAATTTTAAACATTTTCGACCATTTTTGACATTTTCCCAAATTTACCGATCTTTTCCAAAACTTTCTGCGGGCTTTCAATGCACTATTCCTGGGTTGATTTTAAACATTTTCGACCATTTTTGACATTTTCCCAAATTTACCGATCTTTTCCAAAACTTTCTGCGGGCTTTCAATGCACTATTCCTGGGTTGATTTTAAACATTTTTGACCATTTTTGACATTTTCCCAAATTTACCGATCTTTTCCAAAACTTTCTGCGGGCTTTCAATGCACTATTCCTGGGTTGATTTTAAACATTTTTGACCATTTTTGACATTTTCCCAAATTTACCGATCTTTTCCAAAACTTTCTGCGGGCTTTCAATGCACTATTCCTGGGTTGATTTTAAACATTTTCGACCATTTTTGACATTTTCCCAAATATACCGATCTTTTCCAAAACTTTCTGCGGGCTTTCAATGCACTATTCCTGGGTTGATTTTAAACATTTTCGACCATTTTTGACATTTTCCCAAATTTACCGATCTTTTCCAAAACTTTCTGCGGGCTTTCAATGCACTATTCCTGGGTTGATTTTAAACATTTTCGACCATTTTTGACATTTTCCCAAATTTACCGATCTTTTCCAAAACTTTCTGCGGGCTTTCAATGCACTATTCCTGGGTTGATTTTAAACATTTTTGACCATTTTTGACATTTTCCCAAATTTACCGATCTTTTCCAAAACTTTCTGCGGGCTTTCAATGCACTATTCCTGGGTTGATTTTAAACATTTTCGACCATTTTTGACATTTTCCCAAATTTACCGATCTTTTCCAAAACTTTCTGCGGGCTTTCAATGCACTATTCCTGGGTTGATTTTAAACATTTTCGACCATTTTTGACATTTTCCCAAATTTACCGATCTTTTCCAAAACTTTCTGCGGGCTTTCAATGCACTATTTCTGGGTTGATTTTAACCATTTTCGACCATTTTTAACATTTTTCCAACTTTTTCCACATGTTCCAATGTACGCACTGGGCCGCTATGGAACCCGCAGAACTCTGCCACACTGTGGACATTTTTTTTTACTGCAATTAGGGTCAAATTGCCGGGTCAAAAGTGTCATTTCTTCGGGTAAATCACCCTCCTGGGCCCGGTTTTAATGTTTAAAAAGGTCAAATATTTGTATTAAATATATAATATTTGTATTTGATCGATGAGTGCTGATTTAAAACCAATTTTAGTGCATTTTGGGCACTTTTGAGAATAAAAAAAAAAAAAAAAAATTCTACCCCTGGTAGACCCAAAAAAAATTTCTAGCGCTGGTAGACCCAGAAAAAATTTCTGCGGTCTTTCGATGCACTATTCCTGGGTTAATTTTAAACATTTTCGACCATTTTTGACATTTTCCCAAATTTACCGATCTTTTCCAAAACTTTCTGCGGGCTTTCAATGCACTATTCCTGGGTTGATTTTAAACATTTTTGACCATTTTTGACATTTTCCCAAATTTACCGATCTTTTCCAAAACTTTCTGCGGGCTTTCAATGCACTATTCCTGGGTTGATTTTAAACATTTTTGACCATTTTTGACATTTTCCCAAATTTACCGATCTTTTCCAAAACTTTCTGCGGGCTTTCAATGCACTATTCCTGGGTTGATTTTAAACATTTTTGACCATTTTTGACATTTTCCCAAATTTACCGATCTTTTCCAAAACTTTCTGCGGGCTTTCAATGCACTATTCCTGGGTTGATTTTAAACATTTTCGACCATTTTTGACATTTTCCCAAATATACCGATCTTTTCCAAAACTTTCTGCGGGCTTTCAATGCACTATTCCTGGGTTGATTTTAAACATTTTTGACCATTTTTGACATTTTCCCAAATTTACCGATCTTTTCCAAAACTTTCTGCGGGCTTTCAATGCACTATTCCTGGGTTGATTTTAAACATTTTCGACCATTTTTGACATTTTCCCAAATTTACCGATCTTTTCCAAAACTTTCTGCGGGCTTTCAATGCACTATTCCTGGGTTGATTTTAAACATTTTCGACCATTTTTGACATTTTCCCAAATTTACCGATATTTTCCAAAACTTTCTGCGGGCTTTCAATGCACTATTCCTGGGTTGATTTTAAACATTTTCGACCATTTTTGACATTTTCCCAAATTTACCGATCTTTTCCAAAACTTTCTGCGGGCTTTCAATGCACTATTCCTGGGTTGATTTTAAACATTTTCGACCATTTTTGACATTTTCCCAAATTTACCGATCTTTTCCAAAACTTTCTGCGGGCTTTCAATGCACTATTCCTGGGTTGATTTTAAACATTTTCGACCATTTTTGACATTTTCCCAAATTTACCGATCTTTTCCAAAACTTTCTGCGGGCTTTCAATGCACTATTCCTGGGTTGATTTTAAACATTTTCGACCATTTTTGACATTTTCCCAAATTTACCGATCTTTTCCAAAACTTTCTGCGGGCTTTCAATGCACTATTCCTGGGTTGATTTTAAACATTTTCGACCATTTTTGACATTTTCCCAAATTTACCGATCTTTTCCAAAACTTTCTGCGGGCTTTCAATGCACTATTCCTGGGTTGATTTTAAACATTTTCGACCATTTTTGACATTTTCCCAAATTTACCGATCTTTTCCAAAACTTTCTGCGGGCTTTCAATGCACTATTCCTGGGTTGATTTTAAACATTTTCGACCATTTTTGACATTTTCCCAAATTTACCGATCTTTTCCAAAACTTTCTGCGGGCTTTCAATGCACTATTCCTGGGTTGATTTTAAACATTTTTGACCATTTTTGACATTTTCCCAAATTTACCGATCTTTTCCAAAACTTTCTGCGGGCTTTCAATGCACTATTCCTGGGTTGATTTTAAACATTTTCGACCATTTTTGACATTTTCCCAAATATACCGATCTTTTCCAAAACTTTCTGCGGGCTTTCAATGCACTATTCCTGGGTTGATTTTAAACATTTTTGACCATTTTTGACATTTTCCCAAATTTACCGATCTTTTCCAAAACTTTCTGCGGGCTTTCAATGCACTATTCCTGGGTTGATTTTAAACATTTTCGACCATTTTTGACATTTTCCCAAATTTACCGATCTTTTCCAAAACTTTCTGCGGGCTTTCAATGCACTATTCCTGGGTTGATTTTAAACATTTTCGACCATTTTTGACATTTTCCCAAATTTACCGATATTTTCCAAAACTTTCTGCGGGCTTTCAATGCACTATTCCTGGGTTGATTTTAAACATTTTCGACCATTTTTGACATTTTCCCAAATTTACCGATCTTTTCCAAAACTTTCTGCGGGCTTTCAATGCACTATTCCTGGGTTGATTTTAAACATTTTCGACCATTTTTGACATTTTCCCAAATTTACCGATCTTTTCCAAAACTTTCTGCGGGCTTTCAATGCACTATTCCTGGGTTGATTTTAAACATTTTCGACCATTTTTGACATTTTCCCAAATTTACCGATCTTTTCCAAAACTTTCTGCGGGCTTTCAATGCACTATTTCTGGGTTGATTTTAACCATTTTCGACCATTTTTAACATTTTTCCAACTTTTTCCACATGTTCCAATGTACGCACTGGGCCGCTATGGAACCCGCAGAACTCTGCCACACTGTGGACATTTTTTTTTTACTGCAATTAGGGTCAAATTGCCAGGTCAAAAGTGGCATTTCTTCGGGTAAATCACCCTCCTGGGCCCGGTTTTAATGTTTAAAAAGGTCAAATATTTGTATTAAATATATAATATTTGTATTTGATCGATGAGTGCTGATTTAAAACCAATTTTAGTGCATTTTGGGCACTTTTGAGAATGGTCGTATGTCGTCGTATTTGGTCGCGCCGACGTTTATGGCTGTCTTTTACCCAGGAAAATCACCTCCAGTGCCCGATATTCATGTCTGCACTTTGCCTGGGTTGACCCCAACCCAACCCCTAACTCTAACCCAAACCCAAACCCAAACCCATCTGTGGAGCCCTGTACGCCGCCTAGAGCTAAATAACGTTTTAAAAATTAAAAAAAAAAAAAAAAAAAATTCTACCCCTGGTAGACCCAAAAAAAATTTCTAGCGCTGGTAGACCCAGAAAAAATTTCTGCGGTCTTTCGATGCACTATTCCTGGGTTAATTTTAAACATTTTCGACCATTTTTGACATTTTCCCAAATTTACCGATCTTTTCCAAAACTTTCTGCGGGCTTTCAATGCACTATTCCTGGGTTGATTTTAAACATTTTCGACCATTTTTGACATTTTCCCAAATTTACCGATCTTTTCCAAAACTTTCTGCGGGCTTTCAATGCACTATTCCTGGGTTGATTTTAAACATTTTCGACCATTTTTGACATTTTCCCAAATTTACCGATCTTTTCCAAAACTTTCTGCGGGCTTTCAATGCACTATTCCTGGGTTGATTTTAAACATTTTTGACCATTTTTGACATTTTCCCAAATTTACCGATCTTTTCCAAAACTTTCTGCGGGCTTTCAATGCACTATTCCTGGGTTGATTTTAAACATTTTCGACCATTTTTGACATTTTCCCAAATTTACCGATCTTTTCCAAAACTTTCTGCGGGCTTTCAATGCACTATTCCTGGGTTGATTTTAAACATTTTTGACCATTTTTGACATTTTCCCAAATTTACCGATCTTTTCCAAAACTTTCTGCGGGCTTTCAATGCACTATTCCTGGGTTGATTTTAAACATTTTCGACCATTTTTGACATTTTCCCAAATATACCGATCTTTTCCAAAACTTTCTGCGGGCTTTCAATGCACTATTCCTGGGTTGATTTTAAACATTTTTGACCATTTTTGACATTTTCCCAAATTTACCGATCTTTTCCAAAACTTTCTGCGGGCTTTCAATGCACTATTCCTGGGTTGATTTTAAACATTTTCGACCATTTTTGACATTTTCCCAAATTTACCGATCTTTTCCAAAACTTTCTGCGGGCTTTCAATGCACTATTCCTGGGTTGATTTTAAACATTTTCGACCATTTTTGACATTTTCCCAAATTTACCGATATTTTCCAAAACTTTCTGCGGGCTTTCAATGCACTATTCCTGGGTTGATTTTAAACATTTTCGACCATTTTTGACATTTTCCCAAATTTACCGATCTTTTCCAAAACTTTCTGCGGGCTTTCAATGCACTATTCCTGGGTTGATTTTAAACATTTTCGACCATTTTTGACATTTTCCCAAATTTACCGATCTTTTCCAAAACTTTCTGCGGGCTTTCAATGCACTATTCCTGGGTTGATTTTAAACATTTTCGACCATTTTTGACATTTTCCCAAATTTACCGATCTTTTCCAAAACTTTCTGCGGGCTTTCAATGCACTATTTCTGGGTTGATTTTAACCATTTTCGACCATTTTTAACATTTTTCCAACTTTTTCCACATGTTCCAATGTACGCACTGGGCCGCTATGGAACCCGCAGAACTCTGCCACACTGTGGACATTTTTTTTTACTGCAATTAGGGTCAAATTGCCAGGTCAAAAGTGGCATTTCTTCGGGTAAATCACCCTCCTGGGCCCGGTTTTAATGTTTAAAAAGGTCAAATATTTGTATTAAATATATAATATTTGTATTTGATCGATGAGTGCTGATTTAAAACCAATTTTAGTGCATTTTGGGCACTTTTGAGAATGGTCGTATGTCGTCGTATTTGGTCGCGCCGACGTTTATGGCTGTCTTTTACCCAGGAAAATCACCTCCAGTGCCCGATATTCATGTCTGCACTTTGCCTGGGTTGACCCCAACCCAACCCCTAACTCTAACCCAAACCCAAACCCAAACCCATCTGTGGAGCCCTGTACGCCGCCTAGAGCTAAATAACGTTTTAAAAATTAAAAAAAAAAAAAAAAAAATTTCTACCCCTGGTAGACCCAAAAAAAATTTCTAGCGCTGGTAGACCCAGAAAAAAATTCTGCGGTCTTTCGATGCACTATTCCTGGGTTAATTTTAAACATTTTCGACCATTTTTGACATTTTCCCAAATTTACCGATCTTTTCCAAAACTTTCTGCGGGCTTTCAATGCACTATTCCTGGGTTGATTTTAAACATTTTCGACCATTTTTGACATTTTCCCAAATTTACCGATCTTTTCCAAAACTTTCTGCGGGCTTTCAATGCACTATTTCTGGGTTGATTTTAACCATTTTCGACCATTTTTAACATTTTTCCAACTTTTTCCACATGTTCCAATGTACGCACTGGGCCGCTATGGAACCCGCAGAACTCTGCCACACTGTGGACATTTTTTTTTACTGCAATTAGGGTCAAATTGCCGGGTCAAAAGTGTCATTTCTTCGGGTAAATCACCCTCCTGGGCCCGGTTTTAATGTTTAAAAAGGTCAAATATTTGTATTAAATATATAATATTTGTATTTGATCGATGAGTGCTGATTTAAAACCAATTTTAGTGCATTTTGGGCACTTTTGAGAATAAAAAAAAAAAAAAAAAAATTCTACCCCTGGTAGACCCAAAAAAAATTTCTAGCGCTGGTAGACCCAGAAAAAATTTCTGCGGTCTTTCGATGCACTATTCCTGGGTTAATTTTAAACATTTTCGACCATTTTTGACATTTTCCCAAATTTACCGATCTTTTCCAAAACTTTCTGCGGGCTTTCAATGCACTATTCCTGGGTTGATTTTAAACATTTTCGACCATTTTTGACATTTTCCCAAATTTACCGATCTTTTCCAAAACTTTCTGCGGGCTTTCAATGCACTATTCCTGGGTTGATTTTAAACATTTTCGACCATTTTTAACATTTTTCCAACTTTTTCCACATGTTCCAATGTACGCACTGGGCCGCTATGGAACCCGCAGAACTCTGCCACACTGTGGACATTTTTTTTTACTGCAATTAGGGTCAAATTGCCAGGTCAAAAGTGTCATTTCTTCGGGTAAATCACCCTCCTGGGCCCGGTTTTAATGTTTAAAAAGGTCAAATATTTGTATTAAATATATAATATTTGTATTTGATCGATGAGTGCTGATTTAAAACCAATTTTAGTGCATTTTGGGCACTTTTGAGAATGGTCGTATGTCGTCGTATTTGGTCGCGCCGACGTTTATGGCTGTCTTTTACCCAGGAAAATCACCTCCAGTGCCCGATATTCATGTCTGCACTTTGCCTGGGTTGACCCCAACCCAACCCCTAACTCTAACCCAAACCCAAACCCAAACCCATCTGTGGAGCCCTGTACGCCGCCTAGAGCTAAATAACGTTTTAAAAATTAAAAAAAAAAAAAAAAAAAATTCTACCCCTGGTAGACCCAAAAAAAATTTCTAGCGCTGGTAGACCCAGAAAAAATTTCTGCGGTCTTTCGATGCACTATTCCTGGGTTAATTTTAAACATTTTCGACCATTTTTGACATTTTCCCAAATTTACCGATCTTTTCCAAAACTTTCTGCGGGCTTTCAATGCACTATTCCTGGGTTGATTTTAAACATTTTCGACCATTTTTGACATTTTCCCAAATTTACCGATCTTTTCCAAAACTTTCTGCGGGCTTTCAATGCACTATTCCTGGGTTGATTTTAAACATTTTTGACCATTTTTGACATTTTCCCAAATTTACCGATCTTTTCCAAAACTTTCTGCGGGCTTTCAATGCACTATTCCTGGGTTGATTTTAAACATTTTTGACCATTTTTGACATTTTCCCAAATTTACCGATCTTTTCCAAAACTTTCTGCGGGCTTTCAATGCACTATTCCTGGGTTGATTTTAAACATTTTCGACCATTTTTGACATTTTCCCAAATATACCGATCTTTTCCAAAACTTTCTGCGGGCTTTCAATGCACTATTCCTGGGTTGATTTTAAACATTTTCGACCATTTTTGACATTTTCCCAAATTTACCGATCTTTTCCAAAACTTTCTGCGGGCTTTCAATGCACTATTCCTGGGTTGATTTTAAACATTTTCGACCATTTTTGACATTTTCCCAAATTTACCGATCTTTTCCAAAACTTTCTGCGGGCTTTCAATGCACTATTCCTGGGTTGATTTTAAACATTTTCGACCATTTTTGACATTTTCCCAAATTTACCGATCTTTTCCAAAACTTTCTGCGGGCTTTCAATGCACTATTCCTGGGTTGATTTTAAACATTTTTGACCATTTTTGACATTTTCCCAAATTTACCGATCTTTTCCAAAACTTTCTGCGGGCTTTCAATGCACTATTCCTGGGTTGATTTTAAACATTTTCGACCATTTTTGACATTTTCCCAAATTTACCGATCTTTTCCAAAACTTTCTGCGGGCTTTCAATGCACTATTCCTGGGTTGATTTTAAACATTTTCGACCATTTTTGACATTTTCCCAAATTTACCGATCTTTTCCAAAACTTTCTGCGGGCTTTCAATGCACTATTTCTGGGTTGATTTTAACCATTTTCGACCATTTTTAACATTTTTCCAACTTTTTCCACATGTTCCAATGTACGCACTGGGCCGCTATGGAACCCGCAGAACTCTGCCACACTGTGGACATTTTTTTTTACTGCAATTAGGGTCAAATTGCCGGGTCAAAAGTGTCATTTCTTCGGGTAAATCACCCTCCTGGGCCCGGTTTTAATGTTTAAAAAGGTCAAATATTTGTATTAAATATATAATATTTGTATTTGATCGATGAGTGCTGATTTAAAACCAATTTTAGTGCATTTTGGGCACTTTTGAGAATAAAAAAAAAAAAAAAAAATTCTACCCCTGGTAGACCCAAAAAAAATTTCTAGCGCTGGTAGACCCAGAAAAAATTTCTGCGGTCTTTCGATGCACTATTCCTGGGTTAATTTTAAACATTTTCGACCATTTTTGACATTTTCCCAAATTTACCGATCTTTTCCAAAACTTTCTGCGGGCTTTCAATGCACTATTCCTGGGTTGATTTTAAACATTTTCGACCATTTTTGACATTTTCCCAAATTTACCGATCTTTTCCAAAACTTTCTGCGGGCTTTCAATGCACTATTCCTGGGTTGATTTTAAACATTTTCGACCATTTTTAACATTTTTCCAACTTTTTCCACATGTTCCAATGTACGCACTGGGCCGCTATGGAACCCGCAGAACTCTGCCACACTGTGGACATTTTTTTTTTACTGCAATTAGGGTCAAATTGCCAGGTCAAAAGTGTCATTTCTTCGGGTAAATCACCCTCCTGGGCCCGGTTTTAATGTTTAAAAAGGTCAAATATTTGTATTAAATATATAATATTTGTATTTGATCGATGAGTGCTGATTTAAAACCAATTTTAGTGCATTTTGGGCACTTTTGAGAATGGTCGTATGTCGTCGTATTTGGTCGCGCCGACGTTTATGGCTGTCTTTTACCCAGGAAAATCACCTCCAGTGCCCGATATTCATGTCTGCACTTTGCCTGGGTTGACCCCAACCCAACCCCTAACTCTAACCCAAACCCAAACCCAAACCCATCTGTGGAGCCCTGTACGCCGCCTAGAGCTAAATAACGTTTTAAAAATTAAAAAAAAAAAAAAAAAAATTCTACCCCTGGTAGACCCAAAAAAAAATTCTAGCGCTGGTAGACCCAGAAAAAATTTCTGCGGTCTTTCGATGCACTATTCCTGGGTTAATTTTAAACATTTTCGACCATTTTTGACATTTTCCCAAATTTACCGATCTTTTCCAAAACTTTCTGCGGGCTTTCAATGCACTATTCCTGGGTTGATTTTAAACATTTTCGACCATTTTTGACATTTTCCCAAATTTACCGATCTTTTCCAAAACTTTCTGCGGGCTTTCAATGCACTATTCCTGGGTTGATTTTAAACATTTTTGACCATTTTTGACATTTTCCCAAATTTACCGATCTTTTCCAAAACTTTCTGCGGGCTTTCAATGCACTATTCCTGGGTTGATTTTAAACATTTTCGACCATTTTTGACATTTTCCCAAATTTACCGATCTTTTCCAAAACTTTCTGCGGGCTTTCAATGCACTATTCCTGGGTTGATTTTAAACATTTTCGACCATTTTTGACATTTTCCCAAATTTACCGATCTTTTCCAAAACTTTCTGCGGGCTTTCAATGCACTATTCCTGGGTTGATTTTAAACATTTTCGACCATTTTTGACATTTTCCCAAATTTACCGATCTTTTCCAAAACTTTCTGCGGGCTTTCAATGCACTATTCCTGGGTTGATTTTAAACATTTTCGACCATTTTTGACATTTTCCCAAATTTACCGATCTTTTCCAAAACTTTCTGCGGGCTTTCAATGCACTATTCCTGGGTTGATTTTAAACATTTTCGACCATTTTTGACATTTTCCCAAATTTACCGATCTTTTCCAAAACTTTCTGCGGGCTTTCAATGCACTATTCCTGGGTTGATTTTAAACATTTTCGACCATTTTTGACATTTTCCCAAATTTACCGATCTTTTCCAAAACTTTCTGCGGGCTTTCAATGCACTATTTCTGGGTTGATTTTAACCATTTTCGACCATTTTTAACATTTTTCCAACTTTTTCCACATGTTCCAATGTACGCACTGGGCCGCTATGGAACCCGCAGAACTCTGCCACACTGTGGACATTTTTTTTTACTGCAATTAGGGTCAAATTGCCAGGTCAAAAGTGTCATTTCTTCGGGTAAATCACCCTCCTGGGCCCGGTTTTAATGTTTAAAAAGGTCAAATATTTGTATTAAATATATAATATTTGTATTTGATCGATGAGTGCTGATTTAAAACCAATTTTAGTGCATTTTGGGCACTTTTGAGAATGGTCGTATGTCGTCGTATTTGGTCGCGCCGACGTTTATGGCTGTCTTTTACCCAGGAAAATCACCTCCAGTGCCCGATATTCATGTCTGCACTTTGCCTGGGTTGACCCCAACCCAACCCCTAACTCTAACCCAAACCCAAACCCAAACCCATCTGTGGAGCCCTGTACGCCGCCTAGAGCTAAATAACGTTTTAAAAATTAAAAAAAAAAAAAAAATTTCTACCCCTGGTAGAACCAAAAAAAATTTCTAGCGCTGGTAGACCCAGAAAAAATTTCTGCGGTCTTTCGATGCACTATTCCTGGGTTAATTTTAAACATTTTCGACCATTTTTGACATTTTCCCAAATTTACCGATCTTTTCCAAAACTTTCTGCGGGCTTTCAATGCACTATTCCTGGGTTGATTTTAAACATTTTCGACCATTTTTGACATTTTCCCAAATTTACCGATCTTTTCCAAAACTTTCTGCGGGCTTTCAATGCACTATTCCTGGGTTGATTTTAAACATTTTTGACCATTTTTGACATTTTCCCAAATTTACCGATCTTTTCCAAAACTTTCTGCGGGCTTTCAATGCACTATTCCTGGGTTGATTTTAAACATTTTCGACCATTTTTGACATTTTCCCAAATTTACCGATCTTTTCCAAAACTTTCTGCGGGCTTTCGGTGCACTATTCCTGGGTTGATTTTAAACATTTTCGACCATTTTTGACATTTTCCCAAATTTACCGATCTTTTTCCAAAACTTTCTGCGGGCTTTCGATGCACTATTATCGACAGATACCAGGTTTCATCGTCGAGCTCCGTATATTTTTCGAGTTTCAGCACTTTTAAAATCGGCGGGGGTTCGCCCCGAGTCGATCCGAGAATAGTGCACCGTGAGCGGATTGGGTCGGCTGATGCCCCGCTGAATTTCTGAGCTCCAGAAATTTTTCTAAGTCCCTCCACACTTAGAAAAAAAACGCTTAAATTTAAGCGGATTTTTTCTAAGTCCCTCCACACTTAGAAAAAAAACGCTTAAATTTAAGCGGATTTTTTCTAAGTCCCTCCACACTTAGAAAAAAAACGCTTAAATTTAAGCGGATTTTTTCTAAGTCCCTCCACACTTAGAAAAAAAACGCTTAAATTTAAATTTACCGATCTTTTCCAAAACTTTCTGCGGGCTTTCGGTGCACTATTCCTGGGTTGATTTTAAACATTTTCGACCATTTTTGACATTTTCCCAAATATACCGATCTTTTCCAAAACTTTCTGCGGGCTTTCAATGCACTATTCCTGGGTTGATTTTAAACATTTTCGACCATTTTTGACATTTTCCCAAATTTACCGATCTTTTCCAAAACTTTCTGCGGGCTTTCAATGCACTATTCCTGGGTTGATTTTAAACATTTTCGACCATTTTTGACATTTTCCCAAATTTACCGATCTTTTCCAAAACTTTCTGCGGGCTTTCAATGCACTATTCCTGGGTTGATTTTAAACATTTTCGACCATTTTTGACATTTTCCCAAATTTACCGATCTTTTCCAAAACTTTCTGCGGGCTTTCAATGCACTATTCCTGGGTTGATTTTAAACATTTTTGACCATTTTTGACATTTTCCCAAATTTACCGATCTTTTCCAAAACTTTCTGCGGGCTTTCAATGCACTATTCCTGGGTTGATTTTAAACATTTTCGACCATTTTTGACATTTTCCCAAATTTACCGATCTTTTCCAAAACTTTCTGCGGGCTTTCAATGCACTATTCCTGGGTTGATTTTAAACATTTTTGACCATTTTTGACATTTTCCCAAATTTACCGATCTTTTCCAAAACTTTCTGCGGGCTTTCAATGCACTATTCCTGGGTTGATTTTAAACATTTTCGACCATTTTTGACATTTTCCCAAATATACCGATCTTTTCCAAAACTTTCTGCGGGCTTTCAATGCACTATTCCTGGGTTGATTTTAAACATTTTTGACCATTTTTGACATTTTCCCAAATTTACCGATCTTTTCCAAAACTTTCTGCGGGCTTTCAATGCACTATTCCTGGGTTGATTTTAAACATTTTCGACCATTTTTGACATTTTCCCAAATTTACCGATCTTTTCCAAAACTTTCTGCGGGCTTTCAATGCACTATTCCTGGGTTGATTTTAAACATTTTCGACCATTTTTGACATTTTCCCAAATTTACCGATATTTTCCAAAACTTTCTGCGGGCTTTCAATGCACTATTCCTGGGTTGATTTTAAACATTTTCGACCATTTTTGACATTTTCCCAAATTTACCGATCTTTTCCAAAACTTTCTGCGGGCTTTCAATGCACTATTCCTGGGTTGATTTTAAACATTTTCGACCATTTTTGACATTTTCCCAAATTTACCGATCTTTTCCAAAACTTTCTGCGGGCTTTCAATGCACTATTCCTGGGTTGATTTTAAACATTTTCGACCATTTTTGACATTTTCCCAAATTTACCGATCTTTTCCAAAACTTTCTGCGGGCTTTCAATGCACTATTTCTGGGTTGATTTTAACCATTTTCGACCATTTTTAACATTTTTCCAACTTTTTCCACATGTTCCAATGTACGCACTGGGCCGCTATGGAACCCGCAGAACTCTGCCACACTGTGGACATTTTTTTTTACTGCAATTAGGGTCAAATTGCCAGGTCAAAAGTGGCATTTCTTCGGGTAAATCACCCTCCTGGGCCCGGTTTTAATGTTTAAAAAGGTCAAATATTTGTATTAAATATATAATATTTGTATTTGATCGATGAGTGCTGATTTAAAACCAATTTTAGTGCATTTTGGGCACTTTTGAGAATGGTCGTATGTCGTCGTATTTGGTCGCGCCGACGTTTATGGCTGTCTTTTACCCAGGAAAATCACCTCCAGTGCCCGATATTCATGTCTGCACTTTGCCTGGGTTGACCCCAACCCAACCCCTAACTCTAACCCAAACCCAAACCCAAACCCATCTGTGGAGCCCTGTACGCCGCCTAGAGCTAAATAACGTTTTAAAAATTAAAAAAAAAAAAAAAAAAATTCTACCCCTGGTAGACCCAAAAAAAATTTCTAGCGCTGGTAGACCCAGAAAAAATTTCTGCGGTCTTTCGATGCACTATTCCTGGGTTAATTTTAAACATTTTCGACCATTTTTGACATTTTCCCAAATTTACCGATCTTTTCCAAAACTTTCTGCGGGCTTTCAATGCACTATTCCTGGGTTGATTTTAAACATTTTCGACCATTTTTGACATTTTCCCAAATTTACCGATCTTTTCCAAAACTTTCTGCGGGCTTTCAATGCACTATTCCTGGGTTGATTTTAAACATTTTCGACCATTTTTGACATTTTCCCAAATTTACCGATCTTTTCCAAAACTTTCTGCGGGCTTTCAATGCACTATTCCTGGGTTGATTTTAAACATTTTCGACCATTTTTGACATTTTCCCAAATTTACCCATCTTTTCCAAAACTTTCTGCGGGCTTTCAATGCACTATTCCTGGGTTGATTTTAAACATTTTTGACCATTTTTGACATTTTCCCAAATTTACCGATCTTTTCCAAAACTTTCTGCGGGCTTTCAATGCACTATTCCTGGGTTGATTTTAAACATTTTCGACCATTTTTGACATTTTCCCAAATTTACCGATCTTTTCCAAAACTTTCTGCGGGCTTTCAATGCACTATTTCTGGGTTGATTTTAACCATTTTCGACCATGTTTAACATTTTTCCAACTTTTTCCACATGTTTCAATGTACGCACTGGGCCGCTATGGAACCCGCAGAACTCTGCCACACTGTGGACATTTTTTTTTACTGCAATTAGGGTCAAATTGCCAGGTCAAAAGTGTCATTTCTTCGGGTAAATCACCCTCCTGGGCCCGGTTTTAATGTTTAAAAAGGTCAAATATTTGTATTAAATATATAATATTTGTATTTGATCGATGAGTGCTGATTTAAAACCAATTTTAGTGCATTTTGGGCACTTTTGAGAATGGTCGTATGTCGTCGTATTTGGTCGCGCCGACGTTTATGGCTGTCTTTTACCCAGGAAAATCACCTCCAGTGCCCGATATTCATGTCTGCACTTTGCCTGGGTTGACCCCAACCCAACCCCTAACTCTAACCCAAACCCAAACCCAAACCCATCTGTGGAGCCCTGTACGCCGCCTAGAGCTAAATAACGTTTTAAAAATTAAAAAAAAAAAAAAAATTTCTACCCCTGGTAGAACCAAAAAAAATTTCTAGCGCTGGTAGACCCAGAAAAAATTTCTGCGGTCTTTCGATGCACTATTCCTGGGTTAATTTTAAACATTTTCGACCATTTTTGACATTTTCCCAAATTTACCGATCTTTTCCAAAACTTTCTGCGGGCTTTCAATGCACTATTCCTGGGTTGATTTTAAACATTTTTGACCATTTTTGACATTTTCCCAAATTTACCGATCTTTTCCAAAACTTTCTGCGGGCTTTCAATGCACTATTCCTGGGTTGATTTTAAACATTTTCGACCATTTTTGACATTTTCCCAAATTTACCGATCTTTTCCAAAACTTTCTGCGGGCTTTCAATGCACTATTCCTGGGTTGATTTTAAACATTTTCGACCATTTTTGACATTTTCCCAAATTTACCGATCTTTTCCAAAACTTTCTGCGGGCTTTCAATGCACTATTCCTGGGTTGATTTTAAACATTTTTGACCATTTTTGACATTTTCCCAAATTTACCGATCTTTTCCAAAACTTTCTGCGGGCTTTCAATGCACTATTCCTGGGTTGATTTTAAACATTTTCGACCATTTTTGACATTTTCCCAAATTTACCGATCTTTTCCAAAACTTTCTGCGGGCTTTCGGTGCACTATTCCTGGGTTGATTTTAAACATTTTCGACCATTTTTGACATTTTCCCAAATTTACCGATCTTTTTCCAAAACTTTCTGCGGGCTTTCGATGCACTATTATCGACAGATACCAGGTTTCATCGTCGAGCTCCGTATATTTTTCGAGTTTCAGCACTTTTAAAATCGGCGGGGGTTCGCCCCGAGTCGATCCGAGAATAGTGCACCGTGAGCGGATTGGGTCGGCTGATGCCCCGCTGAATTTCTGAGCTCCAGAAATTTTTCTAAGTCCCTCCACACTTAGAAAAAAAACGCTTAAATTTAAGCGGATTTTTTCTAAGTCCCTCCACACTTAGAAAAAAAACGCTTAAATTTAAGCGGATTTTTTCTAAGTCCCTCCACACTTAGAAAAAAAACGCTTAAATTTAAGCGGATTTTTTCTAAGTCCCTCCACACTTAGAAAAAAAACGCTTAAATTTAAATTTACCGATCTTTTCCAAAACTTTCTGCGGGCTTTCGGTGCACTATTCCTGGGTTGATTTTAAACATTTTCGACCATTTTTGACATTTTCCCAAATATACCGATCTTTTCCAAAACTTTCTGCGGGCTTTCAATGCACTATTCCTGGGTTGATTTTAAACATTTTCGACCATTTTTGACATTTTCCCAAATTTACCGATCTTTTCCAAAACTTTCTGCGGGCTTTCAATGCACTATTCCTGGGTTGATTTTAAACATTTTCGACCATTTTTGACATTTTCCCAAATTTACCGATCTTTTCCAAAACTTTCTGCGGGCTTTCAATGCACTATTCCTGGGTTGATTTTAAACATTTTCGACCATTTTTGACATTTTCCCAAATTTACCGATCTTTTCCAAAACTTTCTGCGGGCTTTCAATGCACTATTCCTGGGTTGATTTTAAACATTTTTGACCATTTTTGACATTTTCCCAAATTTACCGATCTTTTCCAAAACTTTCTGCGGGCTTTCAATGCACTATTCCTGGGTTGATTTTAAACATTTTCGACCATTTTTGACATTTTCCCAAATTTACCGATCTTTTCCAAAACTTTCTGCGGGCTTTCAATGCACTATTCCTGGGTTGATTTTAAACATTTTTGACCATTTTTGACATTTTCCCAAATTTACCGATCTTTTCCAAAACTTTCTGCGGGCTTTCAATGCACTATTCCTGGGTTGATTTTAAACATTTTCGACCATTTTTGACATTTTCCCAAATATACCGATCTTTTCCAAAACTTTCTGCGGGCTTTCAATGCACTATTCCTGGGTTGATTTTAAACATTTTTGACCATTTTTGACATTTTCCCAAATTTACCGATCTTTTCCAAAACTTTCTGCGGGCTTTCAATGCACTATTCCTGGGTTGATTTTAAACATTTTCGACCATTTTTGACATTTTCCCAAATTTACCGATCTTTTCCAAAACTTTCTGCGGGCTTTCAATGCACTATTCCTGGGTTGATTTTAAACATTTTCGACCATTTTTGACATTTTCCCAAATTTACCGATATTTTCCAAAACTTTCTGCGGGCTTTCAATGCACTATTCCTGGGTTGATTTTAAACATTTTCGACCATTTTTGACATTTTCCCAAATTTACCGATCTTTTCCAAAACTTTCTGCGGGCTTTCAATGCACTATTCCTGGGTTGATTTTAAACATTTTCGACCATTTTTGACATTTTCCCAAATTTACCGATCTTTTCCAAAACTTTCTGCGGGCTTTCAATGCACTATTTCTGGGTTGATTTTAACCATTTTCGACCATTTTTAACATTTTTCCAACTTTTTCCACATGTTCCAATGTACGCACTGGGCCGCTATGGAACCCGCAGAACTCTGCCACACTGTGGACATTTTTTTTTACTGCAATTAGGGTCAAATTGCCAGGTCAAAAGTGTCATTTCTTCGGGTAAATCACCCTCCTGGGCCCGGTTTTAATGTTTAAAAAGGTCAAATATTTGTATTAAATATATAATATTTGTATTTGATCGATGAGTGCTGATTTAAAACCAATTTTAGTGCATTTTGGGCACTTTTGAGAATGGTCGTATGTCGTCGTATTTGGTCGCGCCGACGTTTATGGCTGTCTTTTACCCAGGAAAATCACCTCCAGTGCCCGATATTCATGTCTGCACTTTGCCTGGGTTGACCCCAACCCAACCCCTAACTCTAACCCAAACCCAAACCCAAACCCATCTGTGGAGCCCTGTACGCCGCCTAGAGCTAAATAACGTTTTAAAAATTAAAAAAAAAAAAAATAAATTTCTACCCCTGGTAGACCCAAAAAAAAATTCTAGCGCTGGTAGACCCAGAAAAAATTTCTGCGGTCTTTCGATGCACTATTCCTGGGTTAATTTTAAACATTTTCGACCATTTTTGACATTTTCCCAAATTTACCGATCTTTTCCAAAACTTTCTGCGGGCTTTCAATGCACTATTCCTGGGTTGATTTTAAACATTTTCGACCATTTTTGACATTTTCCCAAATTTACCGATCTTTTCCAAAACTTTCTGCGGGCTTTCAATGCACTATTCCTGGGTTGATTTTAAACATTTTTGACCATTTTTGACATTTTCCCAAATTTACCGATCTTTTCCAAAACTTTCTGCGGGCTTTCAATGCACTATTCCTGGGTTGATTTTAAACATTTTCGACCATTTTTGACATTTTCCCAAATTTACCGATCTTTTCCAAAACTTTCTGCGGGCTTTCAATGCACTATTCCTGGGTTGATTTTAAACATTTTCGACCATTTTTGACATTTTCCCAAATTTACCGATCTTTTCCAAAACTTTCTGCGGGCTTTCAATGCACTATTCCTGGGTTGATTTTAAACATTTTCGACCATTTTTGACATTTTCCCAAATTTACCGATCTTTTCCAAAACTTTCTGCGGGCTTTCAATGCACTATTCCTGGGTTGATTTTAAACATTTTCGACCATTTTTGACATTTTCCCAAATTTACCGATCTTTTCCAAAACTTTCTGCGGGCTTTCAATGCACTATTCCTGGGTTGATTTTAAACATTTTCGACCATTTTTGACATTTTCCCAAATTTACCGATCTTTTCCAAAACTTTCTGCGGGCTTTCAATGCACTATTCCTGGGTTGATTTTAAACATTTTCGACCATTTTTGACATTTTCCCAAATTTACCGATCTTTTCCAAAACTTTCTGCGGGCTTTCAATGCACTATTTCTGGGTTGATTTTAACCATTTTCGACCATTTTTAACATTTTTCCAACTTTTTCCACATGTTCCAATGTACGCACTGGGCCGCTATGGAACCCGCAGAACTCTGCCACACTGTGGACATTTTTTTTTACTGCAATTAGGGTCAAATTGCCAGGTCAAAAGTGTCATTTCTTCGGGTAAATCACCCTCCTGGGCCCGGTTTTAATGTTTAAAAAGGTCAAATATTTGTATTAAATATATAATATTTGTATTTGATCGATGAGTGCTGATTTAAAACCAATTTTAGTGCATTTTGGGCACTTTTGAGAATGGTCGTATGTCGTCGTATTTGGTCGCGCCGACGTTTATGGCTGTCTTTTACCCAGGAAAATCACCTCCAGTGCCCGATATTCATGTCTGCACTTTGCCTGGGTTGACCCCAACCCAACCCCTAACTCTAACCCAAACCCAAACCCAAACCCATCTGTGGAGCCCTGTACGCCGCCTAGAGCTAAATAACGTTTTAAAAATTAAAAAAAAAAAAAAATTTCTACCCCTGGTAGAACCAAAAAAAATTTCTAGCGCTGGTAGACCCAGAAAAAATTTCTGCGGTCTTTCGATGCACTATTCCTGGGTTAATTTTAAACATTTTCGACCATTTTTGACATTTTCCCAAATTTACCGATCTTTTCCAAAACTTTCTGCGGGCTTTCAATGCACTATTCCTGGGTTGATTTTAAACATTTTCGACCATTTTTGACATTTTCCCAAATTTACCGATCTTTTCCAAAACTTTCTGCGGGCTTTCAATGCACTATTCCTGGGTTGATTTTAAACATTTTTGACCATTTTTGACATTTTCCCAAATTTACCGATCTTTTCCAAAACTTTCTGCGGGCTTTCAATGCACTATTCCTGGGTTGATTTTAAACATTTTCGACCATTTTTGACATTTTCCCAAATTTACCGATCTTTTCCAAAACTTTCTGCGGGCTTTCGGTGCACTATTCCTGGGTTGATTTTAAACATTTTCGACCATTTTTGACATTTTCCCAAATTTACCGATCTTTTTCCAAAACTTTCTGCGGGCTTTCGATGCACTATTATCGACAGATACCAGGTTTCATCGTCGAGCTCCGTATATTTTTCGAGTTTCAGCACTTTTAAAATCGGCGGGGGTTCGCCCCGAGTCGATCCGAGAATAGTGCACCGTGAGCGGATTGGGTCGGCTGATGCCCCGCTGAATTTCTGAGCTCCAGAAATTTTTCTAAGTCCCTCCACACTTAGAAAAAAAACGCTTAAATTTAAGCGGATTTTTTCTAAGTCCCTCCACACTTAGAAAAAAAACGCTTAAATTTAAGCGGATTTTTTCTAAGTCCCTCCACACTTAGAAAAAAAACGCTTAAATTTAAGCGGATTTTTTCTAAGTCCCTCCACACTTAGAAAAAAAACGCTTAAATTTAAATTTACCGATCTTTTCCAAAACTTTCTGCGGGCTTTCGGTGCACTATTCCTGGGTTGATTTTAAACATTTTCGACCATTTTTGACATTTTCCCAAATATACCGATCTTTTCCAAAACTTTCTGCGGGCTTTCAATGCACTATTCCTGGGTTGATTTTAAACATTTTCGACCATTTTTGACATTTTCCCAAATTTACCGATCTTTTCCAAAACTTTCTGCGGGCTTTCAATGCACTATTCCTGGGTTGATTTTAAACATTTTCGACCATTTTTGACATTTTCCCAAATTTACCGATCTTTTCCAAAACTTTCTGCGGGCTTTCAATGCACTATTCCTGGGTTGATTTTAAACATTTTCGACCATTTTTGACATTTTCCCAAATTTACCGATCTTTTCCAAAACTTTCTGCGGGCTTTCAATGCACTATTCCTGGGTTGATTTTAAACATTTTTGACCATTTTTGACATTTTCCCAAATTTACCGATCTTTTCCAAAACTTTCTGCGGGCTTTCAATGCACTATTCCTGGGTTGATTTTAAACATTTTCGACCATTTTTGACATTTTCCCAAATTTACCGATCTTTTCCAAAACTTTCTGCGGGCTTTCAATGCACTATTCCTGGGTTGATTTTAAACATTTTTGACCATTTTTGACATTTTCCCAAATTTACCGATCTTTTCCAAAACTTTCTGCGGGCTTTCAATGCACTATTCCTGGGTTGATTTTAAACATTTTCGACCATTTTTGACATTTTCCCAAATATACCGATCTTTTCCAAAACTTTCTGCGGGCTTTCAATGCACTATTCCTGGGTTGATTTTAAACATTTTTGACCATTTTTGACATTTTCCCAAATTTACCGATCTTTTCCAAAACTTTCTGCGGGCTTTCAATGCACTATTCCTGGGTTGATTTTAAACATTTTCGACCATTTTTGACATTTTCCCAAATTTACCGATCTTTTCCAAAACTTTCTGCGGGCTTTCAATGCACTATTCCTGGGTTGATTTTAAACATTTTCGACCATTTTTGACATTTTCCCAAATTTACCGATATTTTCCAAAACTTTCTGCGGGCTTTCAATGCACTATTCCTGGGTTGATTTTAAACATTTTCGACCATTTTTGACATTTTCCCAAATTTACCGATCTTTTCCAAAACTTTCTGCGGGCTTTCAATGCACTATTCCTGGGTTGATTTTAAACATTTTCGACCATTTTTGACATTTTCCCAAATTTACCGATCTTTTCCAAAACTTTCTGCGGGCTTTCAATGCACTATTCCTGGGTTGATTTTAAACATTTTCGACCATTTTTGACATTTTCCCAAATTTACCGATCTTTTCCAAAACTTTCTGCGGGCTTTCAATGCACTATTTCTGGGTTGATTTTAACCATTTTCGACCATTTTTAACATTTTTCCAACTTTTTCCACATGTTCCAATGTACGCACTGGGCCGCTATGGAACCCGCAGAACTCTGCCACACTGTGGACATTTTTTTTTACTGCAATTAGGGTCAAATTGCCAGGTCAAAAGTGGCATTTCTTCGGGTAAATCACCCTCCTGGGCCCGGTTTTAATGTTTAAAAAGGTCAAATATTTGTATTAAATATATAATATTTGTATTTGATCGATGAGTGCTGATTTAAAACCAATTTTAGTGCATTTTGGGCACTTTTGAGAATGGTCGTATGTCGTCGTATTTGGTCGCGCCGACGTTTATGGCTGTCTTTTACCCAGGAAAATCACCTCCAGTGCCCGATATTCATGTCTGCACTTTGCCTGGGTTGACCCCAACCCAACCCCTAACTCTAACCCAAACCCAAACCCAAACCCATCTGTGGAGCCCTGTACGCCGCCTAGAGCTAAATAACGTTTTAAAAATTAAAAAAAAAAAAAAAAAAAATTCTACCCCTGGTAGACCCAAAAAAAATTTCTAGCGCTGGTAGACCCAGAAAAAATTTCTGCGGTCTTTCGATGCACTATTCCTGGGTTAATTTTAAACATTTTCGACCATTTTTGACATTTTCCCAAATTTACCGATCTTTTCCAAAACTTTCTGCGGGCTTTCAATGCACTATTCCTGGGTTGATTTTAAACATTTTCGACCATTTTTGACATTTTCCCAAATTTACCGATCTTTTCCAAAACTTTCTGCGGGCTTTCAATGCACTATTCCTGGGTTGATTTTAAACATTTTTGACCATTTTTGACATTTTCCCAAATTTACCGATCTTTTCCAAAACTTTCTGCGGGCTTTCAATGCACTATTCCTGGGTTGATTTTAAACATTTTTGACCATTTTTGACATTTTCCCAAATTTACCGATCTTTTCCAAAACTTTCTGCGGGCTTTCAATGCACTATTCCTGGGTTGATTTTAAACATTTTCGACCATTTTTGACATTTTCCCAAATATACCGATCTTTTCCAAAACTTTCTGCGGGCTTTCAATGCACTATTCCTGGGTTGATTTTAAACATTTTCGACCATTTTTGACATTTTCCCAAATTTACCGATCTTTTCCAAAACTTTCTGCGGGCTTTCAATGCACTATTCCTGGGTTGATTTTAAACATTTTCGACCATTTTTGACATTTTCCCAAATTTACCGATCTTTTCCAAAACTTTCTGCGGGCTTTCAATGCACTATTCCTGGGTTGATTTTAAACATTTTTGACCATTTTTGACATTTTCCCAAATTTACCGATCTTTTCCAAAACTTTCTGCGGGCTTTCAATGCACTATTCCTGGGTTGATTTTAAACATTTTCGACCATTTTTGACATTTTCCCAAATTTACCGATCTTTTCCAAAACTTTCTGCGGGCTTTCAATGCACTATTCCTGGGTTGATTTTAAACATTTTTGACCATTTTTGACATTTTCCCAAATTTACCGATCTTTTCCAAAACTTTCTGCGGGCTTTCAATGCACTATTCCTGGGTTGATTTTAAACATTTTCGACCATTTTTAACATTTTTCCAACTTTTTCCACATGTTCCAATGTACACACTGGGCCGCTATGGAACCCGCAGAACTCTGCCACACTGTGGACATTTTCTTTTACTGCAATTAGGGTCAAATTGCCGGGTCAAAAGTGTCATTTCTTCGGGTAAATCACCCTCCTGGGCCCGGTTTTAATGTTTAAAAAGGTCAAATATTTGTATTAAATATATAATATTTGTATTTGATCGATGAGTGCTGATTTAAAACCAATTTTAGTGCATTTTGGGCACTTTTGAGAATGGTCGTATGTCGTCGTATTTGGTCGCGCCGACGTTTATGGCTGTCTTTTACCCAGGAAAATCACCTCCAGTGCCCGATATTCATGTCTGCACTTTGCCTGGGTTGACCCCAACCCAACCCCTAACTCTAACCCAAACCCAAACCCAAACCCATCTGTGGAGCCCTGTACGCCGCCTAGAGCTAAATAACGTTTTAAAAATTAAAAAAAAAAAAAAAAAATTTCTACCCCTGGTAGACCCAAAAAAAATTTCTAGCGCTGGTAGACCCAGAAAAAATTTCTGCGGGCTTTCAATGCACTATTCCTGGGTTGATTTTAAACATTTTCGACCATTTTTGACATTTTCCCAAATTTACCGATCTTTTCCAAAACTTTCTGCGGGCTTTCAATGCACTATTCCTGGGTTGATTTTAAACATTTTCGACCATTTTTGACATTTTCCCAAATTTACCGATCTTTTCCAAAACTTTCTGCGGGCTTTCAATGCACTATTCCTGGGTTGATTTTAAACATTTTTGACCATTTTTGACATTTTCCCAAATTTACCGATCTTTTCCAAAACGTTCTGCGGGCTTTCAATGCACTATTCCTGGGTTGATTTTAAACATTTTCGACCATTTTTGACATTTTCCCAAATTTACCGATCTTTTCCAAAACTTTCTGCGGGCTTTCAATGCACTATTCCTGGGTTGATTTTAAACATTTTTGACCATTTTTGACATTTTCCCAAATTTACCGATCTTTTCCAAAACTTTCTGCGGGCTTTCAATGCACTATTCCTGGGTTGATTTTAAACATTTTCGACCATTTTTGACATTTTCCCAAATTTACCGATCTTTTCCAAAACTTTCTGCGGGCTTTCAATGCACTATTCCTGGGTTGATTTTAAACATTTTCGACCATTTTTGACATTTTCCCAAATTTACCGATCTTTTCCAAAACTTTCTGCGGGCTTTCAATGCACTATTTCTGGGTTGATTTTAACCATTTTCGACCATTTTTAACATTTTTCCAACTTTTTCCACATGTTCCAATGTACGCACTGGGCCGCTATGGAACCCGCAGAACTCTGCCACACTGTGGACATTTTTTTTTACTGCAATTAGGGTCAAATTGCCGGGTCAAAAGTGTCATTTCTTCGGGTAAATCACCCTCCTGGGCCCGGTTTTAATGTTTAAAAAGGTCAAATATTTGTATTAAATATATAATATTTGTATTTGATCGATGAGTGCTGATTTAAAACCAATTTTAGTGCATTTTGGGCACTTTTGAGAATGGTCGTATGTCGTCGTATTTGGTCGCGCCGACGTTTATGGCTGTCTTTTACCCAGGAAAATCACCTCCAGTGCCCGATATTCATGTCTGCACTTTGCCTGGGTTGACCCCAACCCAACCCCTAACTCTAACCCAAACCCAAACCCAAACCCATCTGTGGAGCCCTGTACGCCGCCTAGAGCTAAATAACGTTTTAAAAATTAAAAAAAAAAAAAAAAAAAATTCTACCCCTGGTAGACCCAAAAAAAATTTCTAGCGCTGGTAGACCCAGAAAAAATTTCTGCGGGCTTTCAATGCACTATTCCTGGGTTGATTTTAAACATTTTCGACCATTTTTGACATTTTCCCAAATTTACCGATCTTTTCCAAAACTTTCTGCGGGCTTTCAATGCACTATTCCTGGGTTGATTTTAAACATTTTCGACCATTTTTGACATTTTCCCAAATTTACCGATCTTTTCCAAAACTTTCTGCGGGCTTTCAATGCACTATTCCTGGGTTGATTTTAAACATTTTTGACCATTTTTGACATTTTCCCAAATTTACCGATCTTTTCCAAAACTTTCTGCGGGCTTTCAATGCACTATTCCTGGGTTGATTTTAAACATTTTTGACCATTTTTGACATTTTCCCAAATTTACCGATCTTTTCCAAAACTTTCTGCGGGCTTTCAATGCACTATTCCTGGGTTGATTTTAAACATTTTCGACCATTTTTGACATTTTCCCAAATTTACCGATCTTTTCCAAAACTTTCTGCGGGCTTTCAATGCACTATTCCTGGGTTGATTTTAAACATTTTCGACCATTTTTGACATTTTCCCAAATTTACCGATCTTTTCCAAAACTTTCTGCGGGCTTTCAATGCACTATTCCTGGGTTGATTTTAAACATTTTCGACCATTTTTGACATTTTCCCAAATTTACCGATCTTTTCCAAAACTTTCTGCGGGCTTTCAATGCACTATTCCTGGGTTGATTTTAAACATTTTCGACCATTTTTGACATTTTCCCAAATTTACCGATCTTTTCCAAAACTTTCTGCGGGCTTTCAATGCACTATTCCTGGGTTGATTTTAAACATTTTTGACCATTTTTGACATTTTCCCAGATTTACCGATCTTTTCCAAAACTTTCTGCGGGCTTTCAATGCACTATTCCTGGGTTGATTTTAAACATTTTCGACCATTTTTGACATTTTCCCAAATTTACCGATCTTTTCCAAAACTTTCTGCGGGCTTTCAATGCACTATTCCTGGGTTGATTTTAAACATTTTCGACCATTTTTGACATTTTCCCAAATTTACCGATCTTTTCCAAAACTTTCTGCGGGCTTTCGATGCACTATTTCTGGGTTGATTTTAACCATTTTCGACCATTTTTAACATTTTTCCAACTTTTTCCACATGTTCCAATGTACACACTGGGCCGCTATGGAACCCGCAGAACTCTGCCACACTGTGGACATTTTTTTTTACTGCAATTAGGGTCAAATTGCCGGGTCAAAAGTGTCATTTCTTCGGGTAAATCACCCTCCTGGGCCCGGTTTTAATGTTTAAAAAGGTCAAATATTTGTATTAAATATATAATATTTGTATTTGATCGATGAGTGCTGATTTAAAACCAATTTTAGTGCATTTTGGGCACTTTTGAGAATGGTCGTATGTCGTCGTATTTGGTCGCGCCGACGTTTATGGCTGTCTTTTACCCAGGAAAATCACCTCCAGTGCCCGATATTCATGTCTGCACTTTGCCTGGGTTGACCCCAACCCAACCCCTAACTCTAACCCAAACCCAAACCCATCTGTGGAGCCCTGTACGCCGCCTAGAGCTAAATAACGTTTTAAAAATTAAAAAAAAAAAAAAAAAAAATTCTACCCCTGGTAGACCCAAAAAAAATTTCTAGCGCTGGTAGACCCAGAAAAAATTTCTGCGGGCTTTCAATGCACTATTCCTGGGTTGATTTTAAACATTTTCGACCATTTTTGACATTTTCCCAAATTTACCGATCTTTTCCAAAACTTTCTGCGGGCTTTCAATGCACTATTCCTGGGTTGATTTTAAACATTTTCGACCATTTTTGACATTTTCCCAAATTTACCGATCTTTTCCAAAACTTTCTGCGGGCTTTCAATGCACTATTCCTGGGTTGATTTTAAACATTTTTGACCATTTTTGACATTTTCCCAAATTTACCGATCTTTTCCAAAACGTTCTGCGGGCTTTCAATGCACTATTCCTGGGTTGATTTTAAACATTTTCGACCATTTTTGACATTTTCCCAAATTTACCGATCTTTTCCAAAACTTTCTGCGGGCTTTCAATGCACTATTCCTGGGTTGATTTTAAACATTTTTGACCATTTTTGACATTTTCCCAAATTTACCGATCTTTTCCAAAACTTTCTGCGGGCTTTCAATGCACTATTCCTGGGTTGATTTTAAACATTTTCGACCATTTTTGACATTTTCCCAAATTTACCGATCTTTTCCAAAACTTTCTGCGGGCTTTCAATGCACTATTCCTGGGTTGATTTTAAACATTTTCGACCATTTTTGACATTTTCCCAAATTTACCGATCTTTTCCAAAACTTTCTGCGGGCTTTCAATGCACTATTTCTGGGTTGATTTTAACCATTTTCGACCATTTTTAACATTTTTCCAACTTTTTCCACATGTT
Source organism: Stigmatopora argus (assembly GCF_051989625.1). Classification (NCBI taxonomy): domain Eukaryota; kingdom Metazoa; phylum Chordata; class Actinopteri; order Syngnathiformes; family Syngnathidae; genus Stigmatopora; species Stigmatopora argus. Next base: position 186,217 of record NW_027520056.1, read on the forward strand.
CCAATGTACGCACTGGGCCGCTATGGAACCCGCAGAACTCTGCCACACTGTGGACATTTTTTTTTACTGCAATTAGGGTCAAATTGCCGGGTCAAAAGTGTCATTTCTTCGGGTAAATCACCCTCCTGGGCCCGGTTTTAATGTTTAAAAAGGTCAAATATTTGTATTAAATATATAATATTTGTATTTGATCGATGAGTGCTGATTTAAAACCAATTTTAGTGCATTTTGGGCACTTTTGAGAATGGTCGTATGTCGTCGTATTTGGTCGCGCCGACGTTTATGGCTGTCTTTTACCCAGGAAAATCACCTCCAGTGCCCGATATTCATGTCTGCACTTTGCCTGGGTTGACCCCAACCCAACCCCTAACTCTAACCCAAACCCAAACCCAAACCCATCTGTGGAGCCCTGTACGCCGCCTAGAGCTAAATAACGTTTTAAAAATTAAAAAAAAAAAAAAAAAAATTTCTACCCCTGGTAGACCCAAAAAAAATTTCTAGCGCTGGTAGACCCAGAAAAAATTTCTGCGGGCTTTCAATGCACTATTCCTGGGTTGATTTTAAACATTTTCGACCATTTTTGACATTTTCCCAAATTTACCGATCTTTTCCAAAACTTTCTGCGGGCTTTCAATGCACTATTCCTGGGTTGATTTTAAACATTTTCGACCATTTTTGACATTTTCCCAAATTTACCGATCTTTTCCAAAACTTTCTGCGGGCTTTCAATGCACTATTCCTGGGTTGATTTTAAACATTTTTGACCATTTTTGACATTTTCCCAAATTTACCGATCTTTTCCAAAACTTTCTGCGGGCTTTCAATGCACTATTCCTGGGTTGATTTTAAACATTTTCGACCATTTTTGACATTTTCCCAAATTTACCGATCTTTTCCAAAACTTTCTGCGGGCTTTCAATGCACTATTCCTGGGTTGATTTTAAACATTTTCGACCATTTTTGACATTTTCCCAAATTTACCGATCTTTTCCAAAACTTTCTGCGGGCTTTCAATGCACTATTCCTGGGTTGATTTTAAACATTTTTGACCATTTTTGACATTTTCCCAAATTTACCGATCTTTTCCAAAACTTTCTGCGGGCTTTCAATGCACTATTCCTGGGTTGATTTTAAACATTTTCGACCATTTTTGACATTTTCCCAAATTTACCGATCTTTTCCAAAACTTTCTGCGGGCTTTCAATGCACTATTCCTGGGTTGATTTTAAACATTTTCGACCATTTTTGACATTTTCCCAAATTTACCGATCTTTTCCAAAACTTTCTGCGGGCTTTCAATGCACTATTCCTGGGTTGATTTTAAACATTTTCGACCATTTTTGACATTTTCCCAAATTTACCGATCTTTTCCAAAACTTTCTGCGGGCTTTCAATGCACTATTCCTGGGTTGATTTTAAACATTTTTGACCATTTTTGACATTTTCCCAAATTTACCGATCTTTTCAAAAACTTTCTGCGGGCTTTCAATGCACTATTCCTGGGTTGATTTTAAACATTTTTGACCATTTTTGACATTTTCCCAAATTTACCGATCTTTTCCAAAACTTTCTGCGGGCTTTCAATGCACTATTCCTGGGTTGATTTTAAACATTTTCGACCATTTTTGACATTTTCCCAAATTTACCGATCTTTTCCAAAACTTTCTGCGGGCTTTCAATGCACTATTCCTGGGTTGATTTTAAACATTTTCGACCATTTTTGACATTTTCCCAAATTTACCGATCTTTTCCAAAACTTTCTGCGGGCTTTCAATGCACTATTCCTGGGTTGATTTTAAACATTTTCGACCATTTTTGACATTTTCCCAAATTTACCGATCTTTTCCAAAACTTTCTGCGGGCTTTCGGTGCACTATTCCTGGGTTGATTTTAAACATTTTCGACCATTTTTGACATTTTCCCAAATTTACCGATCTTTTCCAAAACTTTCTGCGGGCTTTCAATGCACTATTCCTGGGTTGATTTTAAACATTTTTGACCATTTTTGACATTTTCCCAAATTTACCGATCTTTTCCAAAACTTTCTGCGGGCTTTCAATGCACTATTCCTGGGTTGATTTTAAACATTTTCGACCATTTTTGACATTTTCCCAAATTTACCGATCTTTTCCAAAACTTTCTGCGGGCTTTCAATGCACTATTCCTGGGTTGATTTTAAACATTTTTGACCATTTTTGACATTTTCCCAAATTTACCGATCTTTTCCAAAACTTTCTGCGGGCTTTCAATGCACTATTCCTGGGTTGATTTTAAACATTTTCGACCATTTTTGACATTTTCCCAAATTTACCGATCTTTTCCAAAACTTTCTGCGGGCTTTCAATGCACTATTTCTGGGTTGATTTTAACCATTTTCGACCATGTTTAACATTTTTCCAACTTTTTCCACATGTTCCAATGTACGCACTGGGCCGCTATGGAACCCGCAGAACTCTGCCACACTGTGGACATTTTTTTTTACTGCAATTAGGGTCAAATTGCCGGGTCAAAAGTGTCATTTCTTCGGGTAAATCACCCTCCTGGGCCCGGTTTTAATGTTTAAAAAGGTCAAATATTTGTATTAAATATATAATATTTGTATTTGATCGATGAGTGCTGATTTAAAACCAATTTTAGTGCATTTTGGGCACTTTTGAGAATGGTCGTATGTCGTCGTATTTGGTCGCGCCGACGTTTATGGCTGTCTTTTACCCAGGAAAATCACCTCCAGTGCCCGATATTCATGTCTGCACTTTGCCTGGGTTGACCCCAACCCAACCCCTAACTCTAACCCAAACCCAAACCCAAACCCATCTGTGGAGCCCTGTACGCCGCCTAGAGCTAAATAACGTTTTAAAAATTAAAAAAAAAAAAAAAAAAATTCTACCCCTGGTAGACCCAAAAAAAATTTCTAGCGCTGGTAGACCCAGAAAAAATTTCTGCGGTCTTTCGATGCACTATTCCTGGGTTAATTTTAAACATTTTCGACCATTTTTGACATTTTCCCAAATTTACCGATCTTTTCCAAAACTTTCTGCGGGCTTTCAATGCACTATTCCTGGGTTGATTTTAAACATTTTCGACCATTTTTGACATTTTCCCAAATTTACCGATCTTTTCCAAAACTTTCTGCGGGCTTTCAATGCACTATTCCTGGGTTGATTTTAAACATTTTTGACCATTTTTGACATTTTCCCAAATTTACCGATCTTTTCCAAAACTTTCTGCGGGCTTTCAATGCACTATTCCTGGGTTGATTTTAAACATTTTCGACCATTTTTGACATTTTCCCAAATATACCGATCTTTTCCAAAACTTTCTGCGGGCTTTCAATGCACTATTCCTGGGTTGATTTTAAACATTTTTGACCATTTTTGACATTTTCCCAAATTTACCGATCTTTTCCAAAACTTTCTGCGGGCTTTCAATGCACTATTCCTGGGTTGATTTTAAACATTTTCGACCATTTTTGACATTTTCCCAAATTTACCGATCTTTTCCAAAACTTTCTGCGGGCTTTCAATGCACTATTCCTGGGTTGATTTTAAACATTTTTGACCATTTTTGACATTTTCCCAAATTTACCGATCTTTTCCAAAACTTTCTGCGGGCTTTCAATGCACTATTCCTGGGTTGATTTTAAACATTTTCGACCATTTTTGACATTTTCCCAAATTTACCGATCTTTTCCAAAACTTTCTGCGGGCTTTCAATGCACTATTCCTGGGTTGATTTTAAACATTTTCGACCATTTTTGACATTTTCCCAAATTTACCGATCTTTTCCAAAACTTTCTGCGGGCTTTCAATGCACTATTCCTGGGTTGATTTTAAACATTTTTGACCATTTTTGACATTTTCCCAAATTTACCGATCTTTTCCAAAACTTTCTGCGGGCTTTCAATGCACTATTCCTGGGTTGATTTTAAACATTTTCGACCATTTTTGACATTTTCCCAAATATACCGATCTTTTCCAAAACTTTCTGCGGGCTTTCAATGCACTATTCCTGGGTTGATTTTAAACATTTTTGACCATTTTTGACATTTTCCCAAATTTACCGATCTTTTCCAAAACTTTCTGCGGGCTTTCAATGCACTATTCCTGGGTTGATTTTAAACATTTTCGACCATTTTTGACATTTTCCCAAATTTACCGATCTTTTCCAAAACTTTCTGCGGGCTTTCAATGCACTATTCCTGGGTTGATTTTAAACATTTTTGACCATTTTTGACATTTTCCCAAATTTACCGATCTTTTCCAAAACTTTCTGCGGGCTTTCAATGCACTATTCCTGGGTTGATTTTAAACATTTTCGACCATTTTTGACATTTTCCCAAATATACCGATCTTTTCCAAAACTTTCTGCGGGCTTTCAATGCACTATTCCTGGGTTGATTTTAAACATTTTTGACCATTTTTGACATTTTCCCAAATTTACCGATCTTTTCCAAAACTTTCTGCGGGCTTTCAATGCACTATTCCTGGGTTGATTTTAAACATTTTCGACCATTTTTGACATTTTCCCAAATTTACCGATCTTTTCCAAAACTTTCTGCGGGCTTTCAATGCACTATTCCTGGGTTGATTTTAAACATTTTCGACCATTTTTGACATTTTCCCAAATTTACCGATATTTTCCAAAACTTTCTGCGGGCTTTCAATGCACTATTCCTGGGTTGATTTTAAACATTTTCGACCATTTTTGACATTTTCCCAAATTTACCGATCTTTTCCAAAACTTTCTGCGGGCTTTCAATGCACTATTCCTGGGTTGATTTTAAACATTTTCGACCATTTTTGACATTTTCCCAAATTTACCGATCTTTTCCAAAACTTTCTGCGGGCTTTCAATGCACTATTCCTGGGTTGATTTTAAACATTTTCGACCATTTTTGACATTTTCCCAAATTTACCGATCTTTTCCAAAACTTTCTGCGGGCTTTCAATGCACTATTCCTGGGTTGATTTTAAACATTTTCGACCATTTTTGACATTTTCCCAAATTTACCGATCTTTTCCAAAACTTTCTGCGGGCTTTCAATGCACTATTCCTGGGTTGATTTTAAACATTTTTGACCATTTTTGACATTTTCCCAAATTTACCGATCTTTTCCAAAACTTTCTGCGGGCTTTCAATGCACTATTCCTGGGTTGATTTTAAACATTTTCGACCATTTTTGACATTTTCCCAAATATACCGATCTTTTCCAAAACTTTCTGCGGGCTTTCAATGCACTATTCCTGGGTTGATTTTAAACATTTTTGACCATTTTTGACATTTTCCCAAATTTACCGATCTTTTCCAAAACTTTCTGCGGGCTTTCAATGCACTATTCCTGGGTTGATTTTAAACATTTTCGACCATTTTTGACATTTTCCCAAATTTACCGATCTTTTCCAAAACTTTCTGCGGGCTTTCAATGCACTATTCCTGGGTTGATTTTAAACATTTTCGACCATTTTTGACATTTTCCCAAATTTACCGATCTTTTCCAAAACTTTCTGCGGGCTTTCAATGCACTATTCCTGGGTTGATTTTAAACATTTTCGACCATTTTTGACATTTTCCCAAATTTACCGATCTTTTCCAAAACTTTCTGCGGGCTTTCAATGCACTATTCCTGGGTTGATTTTAAACATTTTTGACCATTTTTGACATTTTCCCAAATTTACCGATCTTTTCCAAAACTTTCTGCGGGCTTTCAATGCACTATTCCTGGGTTGATTTTAAACATTTTCGACCATTTTTGACATTTTCCCAAATATACCGATCTTTTCCAAAACTTTCTGCGGGCTTTCAATGCACTATTCCTGGGTTGATTTTAAACATTTTTGACCATTTTTGACATTTTCCCAAATTTACCGATCTTTTCCAAAACTTTCTGCGGGCTTTCAATGCACTATTCCTGGGTTGATTTTAAACATTTTCGACCATTTTTGACATTTTCCCAAATTTACCGATCTTTTCCAAAACTTTCTGCGGGCTTTCAATGCACTATTCCTGGGTTGATTTTAAACATTTTCGACCATTTTTGACATTTTCCCAAATTTACCGATCTTTTCCAAAACTTTCTGCGGGCTTTCAATGCACTATTCCTGGGTTGATTTTAAACATTTTCGACCATTTTTGACATTTTCCCAAATTTACCGATCTTTTCCAAAACTTTCTGCGGGCTTTCAATGCACTATTTCTGGGTTGATTTTAACCATTTTCGACCATTTTTAACATTTTTCCAACTTTTTCCACATGTTCCAATGTACGCACTGGGCCGCTATGGAACCCGCAGAACTCTGCCACACTGTGGACATTTTTTTTTACTGCAATTAGGGTCAAATTGCCAGGTCAAAAGTGGCATTTCTTCGGGTAAATCACCCTCCTGGGCCCGGTTTTAATGTTTAAAAAGGTCAAATATTTGTATTAAATATATAATATTTGTATTTGATCGATGAGTGCTGATTTAAAACCAATTTTAGTGCATTTTGGGCACTTTTGAGAATGGTCGTATGTCGTCGTATTTGGTCGCGCCGACGTTTATGGCTGTCTTTTACCCAGGAAAATCACCTCCAGTGCCCGATATTCATGTCTGCACTTTGCCTGGGTTGACCCCAACCCAACCCCTAACTCTAACCCAAACCCAAACCCAAACCCATCTGTGGAGCCCTGTACGCCGCCTAGAGCTAAATAACGTTTTAAAAATTAAAAAAAAAAAAAAAAAAATTTCTACCCCTGGTAGACCCAAAAAAAATTTCTAGCGCTGGTAGACCCAGAAAAAATTTCTGCGGTCTTTCGATGCACTATTCCTGGGTTAATTTTAAACATTTTCGACCATTTTTGACATTTTCCCAAATTTACCGATCTTTTCCAAAACTTTCTGCGGGCTTTCAATGCACTATTCCTGGGTTGATTTTAAACATTTTCGACCATTTTTGACATTTTCCCAAATTTACCGATCTTTTCCAAAACTTTCTGCGGGCTTTCAATGCACTATTCCTGGGTTGATTTTAAACATTTTCGACCATTTTTGACATTTTCCCAAATTTACCGATCTTTTCCAAAACTTTCTGCGGGCTTTCAATGCACTATTCCTGGGTTGATTTTAAACATTTTTGACCATTTTTGACATTTTCCCAAATTTACCGATCTTTTCCAAAACTTTCTGCGGGCTTTCAATGCACTATTCCTGGGTTGATTTTAAACATTTTCGACCATTTTTGACATTTTCCCAAATTTACCGATCTTTTCCAAAACTTTCTGCGGGCTTTCGGTGCACTATTCCTGGGTTGATTTTAAACATTTTCGACCATTTTTGACATTTTCCCAAATTTACCGATCTTTTTCCAAAACTTTCTGCGGGCTTTCGATGCACTATTATCGACAGATACCAGGTTTCATCGTCGAGCTCCGTATATTTTTCGAGTTTCAGCACTTTTAAAATCGGCGGGGGTTCGCCCCGAGTCGATCCGAGAATAGTGCACCGTGAGCGGATTGGGTCGGCTGATGCCCCGCTGAATTTCTGAGCTCCAGAAATTTTTCTAAGTCCCTCCACACTTAGAAAAAAAACGCTTAAATTTAAGCGGATTTTTTCTAAGTCCCTCCACACTTAGAAAAAAAAACGCTTAAATTTAAGCGGATTTTTTCTAAGTCCCTCCACACTTAGAAAAAAAACGCTTAAATTTAAGCGGATTTTTTCTAAGTCCCTCCACACTTAGAAACAAAACGCTTAAATTTAAGCGGATTTTTTCTAAGTCCCTCCACACTTAGAAAAAAAACGCTTAAATTTAAGCGGATTTTTTCTAAGTCCCTCCACACTTAGAAAAAAAACGCTTAAATTTAAGCGGATTTTTTCTAAGTCCCTCCACACTTAGAAAAAAAACGCTTAAATTTAAGCGGATTTTTTCTAAGTCCCTCCACACTTAGAAAAAAAACGCTTAAATTTAAGCGGATTTTTTCTAAGTCCCTCCACACTTAGAAAAAAAACGCTTAAATTTAAATTTACCGATCTTTTCCAAAACTTTCTGCGGGCTTTCGGTGCACTATTCCTGGGTTGATTTTAAACATTTTCGACCATTTTTGACATTTTCCCAAATTTACCGATCTTTTCCAAAATTTTCTGCGGGCTTTCAATGCACTATTCCTGGGTTGATTTTAAACATTTTTGACCATTTTTGACATTTTCCCAAATTTACCGATCTTTTCCAAAACTTTCTGCGGGCTTTCAATGCACTATTCCTGGGTTGATTTTAAACATTTTCGACCATTTTTGACATTTTCCCAAATTTACCGATCTTTTCCAAAACTTTCTGCGGGCTTTCAATGCACTATTCCTGGGTTGATTTTAAACATTTTTGACCATTTTTGACATTTTCCCAAATTTACCGATCTTTTCCAAAACTTTCTGCGGGCTTTCAATGCACTATTCCTGGGTTGATTTTAAACATTTTCGACCATTTTTGACATTTTCCCAAATTTACCGATCTTTTCCAAAACTTTCTGTGGGCTTTCAATGCACTATTCCTGGGTTGATTTTAAACATATTCGACCATTTTTGACATTTTCCCAAATTTACCGATCTTTTCCAAAACTTTCTGCGGGCTTTCAATGCACTATTTCTGGGTTGATTTTAACCATTTTCGACCATTTTTAACATTTTTCCAACTTTTTCCACATGTTCCAATGTACGCACTGGGCCGCTATGGAACCCGCAGAACTCTGCCACACTGTGGACATTTTTTTTTACTGCAATTAGGGTCAAATTGCCGGGTCAAAAGTGTCATTTCTTCGGGTAAATCACCCTCCTGGGCCCGGTTTTAATGTTTAAAAAGGTCAAATATTTGTATTAAATATATAATATTTGTATTTGATCGATGAGTGCTGATTTAAAACCAATTTTAGTGCATTTTGGGCACTTTTGAGAATGGTCGTATGTCGTCGTATTTGGTCGCGCCGACGTTTATGGCTGTCTTTTACCCAGGAAAATCACCTCCAGTGCCCGATATTCATGTCTGCACTTTGCCTGGGTTGACCCCAACCCAACCCCTAACTCTAACCCAAACCCAAACCCAAACCCATCTGTGGAGCCCTGTACGCCGCCTAGAGCTAAATAACGTTTTAAAAATTAAAAAAAAAAAAAAAAAAATTCTACCCCTGGTAGACCCAAAAAAAATTTCTAGCGCTGGTAGACCCAGAAAAAATTTCTGCGGTCTTTCGATGCACTATTCCTGGGTTAATTTTAAACATTTTCGACCATTTTTGACATTTTCCCAAATTTACCGATCTTTTCCAAAACTTTCTGCGGGCTTTCAATGCACTATTCCTGGGTTGATTTTAAACATTTTCGACCATTTTTGACATTTTCCCAAATTTACCGATCTTTTCCAAAACTTTCTGCGGGCTTTCAATGCACTATTCCTGGGTTGATTTTAAACATTTTCGACCATTTTTGACATTTTCCCAAATTTACCGATCTTTTCCAAAACTTTCTGCGGGCTTTCAATGCACTATTCCTGGGTTGATTTTAAACATTTTCGACCATTTTTGACATTTTCCCAAATTTACCGATCTTTTCCAAAACTTTCTGCGGGCTTTCGGTGCACTATTCCTGGGTTGATTTTAAACATTTTCGACCATTTTTGACATTTTCCCAAATTTACCGATCTTTTTCCAAAACTTTCTGCGGGCTTTCGATGCACTATTATCGACAGATACCAGGTTTCATCGTCGAGCTCCGTATATTTTTCGAGTTTCAGCACTTTTAAAATCGGCGGGGGTTCGCCCCGAGTCGATCCGAGAATAGTGCACCGTGAGCGGATTGGGTCGGCTGATGCCCCGCTGAATTTCTGAGCTCCAGAAATTTTTCTAAGTCCCTCCACACTTAGAAAAAAAACGCTTAAATTTAAGCGGATTTTTTCTAAGTCCCTCCACACTTAGAAAAAAAAACGCTTAAATTTAAGCGGATTTTTTCTAAGTCCCTCCACACTTAGAAAAAAAACGCTTAAATTTAAGCGGATTTTTTCTAAGTCCCTCCACACTTAGAAAAAAAAACGCTTAAATTTAAGCGGATTTTTTCTAAGTCCCTCCACACTTAGATAAAAAACGCTTAAATTTAAGCGGATTTTTTCTAAGTCCCTCCACACTTAGAAAAAAAACGCTTAAATTTAAGCGGATTTTTTCTAAGTCCCTCCACACTTAGAAAAAAAACGCTTAAATTTAAATTTACCGATCTTTTCCAAAACTTTCTGCGGGCTTTCGGTGCACTATTCCTGGGTTGATTTTAAACATTTTCGACCATTTTTGACATTTTCCCAAATTTACCGATCTTTTCCAAAACTTTCTGCGGGCTTTCAATGCACTATTCCTGGGTTGATTTTAAACATTTTTGACCATTTTTGACCTTTTCCCAAATTTACCGATCTTTTCCAAAACTTTCTGCGGGCTTTCAATGCACTATTCCTGGGTTGATTTTAAACATTTTCGACCATTTTTGACATTTTCCCAAATTTACCGATCTTTTCCAAAACTTTCTGCGGGCTTTCAATGCACTATTCCTGGGTTGATTTTAAACATTTTTGACCATTTTTGACATTTTCCCAAATTTACCGATCTTTTCCAAAACTTTCTGCGGGCTTTCAATGCACTATTCCTGGGTTGATTTTAAACATTTTCGACCATTTTTGACATTTTCCCAAATTTACCGATCTTTTCCAAAACTTTCTGCGGGCTTTCAATGCACTATTTCTGGGTTGATTTTAACCATTTTCGACCATGTTTAACATTTTTCCAACTTTTTCCACATGTTCCAATGTACGCACTGGGCCGCTATGGAACCCGCAGAACTCTGCCACACTGTGGACATTTTTTTTTACTGCAATTAGGGTCAAATTGCCGGGTCAAAAGTGTCATTTCTTCGGGTAAATCACCCTCCTGGGCCCGGTTTTAATGTTTAAAAAGGTCAAATATTTGTATTAAATATATAATATTTGTATTTGATCGATGAGTGCTGATTTAAAACCAATTTTAGTGCATTTTGGGCACTTTTGAGAATGGTCGTATGTCGTCGTATTTGGTCGCGCCGACGTTTATGGCTGTCTTTTACCCAGGAAAATCACCTCCAGTGCCCGATATTCATGTCTGCACTTTGCCTGGGTTGACCCCAACCCAACCCCTAACTCTAACCCAAACCCAAACCCAAACCCATCTGTGGAGCCCTGTACGCCGCCTAGAGCTAAATAACGTTTTAAAAATTTAAAAAAAAAAAAAAAAAATTCTACCCCTGGTAGACCCAAAAAAAATTTCTAGCGCTGGTAGACCCAGAAAAAATTTCTAGCGCTGGTAGACCCAGAAAAAATTTCTGCGGTCTTTCGATGCACTATTCCTGGGTTAATTTTAAACATTTTCGACCATTTTTGACATTTTCCCAAATTTACCGATCTTTTCCAAAACTTTCTGCGGGCTTTCAATGCACTATTCCTGGGTTGATTTTAAACATTTTCGACCATTTTTGACATTTTCCCAAATTTACCGATCTTTTCCAAAACTTTCTGCGGGCTTTCAATGCACTATTCCTGGGTTGATTTTAAACATTTTTGACCATTTTTGACATTTTCCCAAATTTACCGATCTTTTCCAAAACTTTCTGCGGGCTTTCAATGCACTATTCCTGGGTTGATTTTAAACATTTTTGACCATTTTTGACATTTTCCCAAATTTACCGATCTTTTCCAAAACTTTCTGCGGGCTTTCAATGCACTATTCCTGGGTTGATTTTAAACATTTTCGACCATTTTTGACATTTTCCCAAATATACCGATCTTTTCCAAAACTTTCTGCGGGCTTTCAATGCACTATTCCTGGGTTGATTTTAAACATTTTTGACCATTTTTGACATTTTCCCAAATTTACCGATCTTTTCCAAAACTTTCTGCGGGCTTTCAATGCACTATTCCTGGGTTGATTTTAAACATTTTCGACCATTTTTGACATTTTCCCAAATTTACCGATCTTTTCCAAAACTTTCTGCGGGCTTTCAATGCACTATTCCTGGGTTGATTTTAAACATTTTTGACCATTTTTGACATTTTCCCAAATTTACCGATCTTTTCCAAAACTTTCTGCGGGCTTTCAATGCACTATTCCTGGGTTGATTTTAAACATTTTCGACCATTTTTGACATTTTCCCAAATTTACCGATCTTTTCCAAAACTTTCTGCGGGCTTTCAATGCACTATTCCTGGGTTGATTTTAAACATTTTCGACCATTTTTGACATTTTCCCAAATTTACCGATCTTTTCCAAAACTTTCTGCGGGCTTTCAATGCACTATTCCTGGGTTGATTTTAAACATTTTTGACCATTTTTGACATTTTCCCAAATTTACCGATCTTTTCCAAAACTTTCTGCGGGCTTTCAATGCACTATTCCTGGGTTGATTTTAAACATTTTCGACCATTTTTGACATTTTCCCAAATATACCGATCTTTTCCAAAACTTTCTGCGGGCTTTCAATGCACTATTCCTGGGTTGATTTTAAACATTTTTGACCATTTTTGACATTTTCCCAAATTTACCGATCTTTTCCAAAACTTTCTGCGGGCTTTCAATGCACTATTCCTGGGTTGATTTTAAACATTTTCGACCATTTTTGACATTTTCCCAAATTTACCGATCTTTTCCAAAACTTTCTGCGGGCTTTCAATGCACTATTCCTGGGTTGATTTTAAACATTTTTGACCATTTTTGACATTTTCCCAAATTTACCGATCTTTTCCAAAACTTTCTGCGGGCTTTCAATGCACTATTCCTGGGTTGATTTTAAACATTTTCGACCATTTTTGACATTTTCCCAAATATACCGATCTTTTCCAAAACTTTCTGCGGGCTTTCAATGCACTATTCCTGGGTTGATTTTAAACATTTTTGACCATTTTTGACATTTTCCCAAATTTACCGATCTTTTCCAAAACTTTCTGCGGGCTTTCAATGCACTATTCCTGGGTTGATTTTAAACATTTTCGACCATTTTTGACATTTTCCCAAATTTACCGATCTTTTCCAAAACTTTCTGCGGGCTTTCAATGCACTATTCCTGGGTTGATTTTAAACATTTTCGACCATTTTTGACATTTTCCCAAATTTACCGATATTTTCCAAAACTTTCTGCGGGCTTTCAATGCACTATTCCTGGGTTGATTTTAAACATTTTCGACCATTTTTGACATTTTCCCAAATTTACCGATCTTTTCCAAAACTTTCTGCGGGCTTTCAATGCACTATTCCTGGGTTGATTTTAAACATTTTCGACCATTTTTGACATTTTCCCAAATTTACCGATCTTTTCCAAAACTTTCTGCGGGCTTTCAATGCACTATTCCTGGGTTGATTTTAAACATTTTCGACCATTTTTGACATTTTCCCAAATTTACCGATCTTTTCCAAAACTTTCTGCGGGCTTTCAATGCACTATTCCTGGGTTGATTTTAAACATTTTCGACCATTTTTGACATTTTCCCAAATTTACCGATCTTTTCCAAAACTTTCTGCGGGCTTTCAATGCACTATTCCTGGGTTGATTTTAAACATTTTTGACCATTTTTGACATTTTCCCAAATTTACCGATCTTTTCCAAAACTTTCTGCGGGCTTTCAATGCACTATTCCTGGGTTGATTTTAAACATTTTCGACCATTTTTGACATTTTCCCAAATATACCGATCTTTTCCAAAACTTTCTGCGGGCTTTCAATGCACTATTCCTGGGTTGATTTTAAACATTTTTGACCATTTTTGACATTTTCCCAAATTTACCGATCTTTTCCAAAACTTTCTGCGGGCTTTCAATGCACTATTCCTGGGTTGATTTTAAACATTTTCGACCATTTTTGACATTTTCCCAAATTTACCGATCTTTTCCAAAACTTTCTGCGGGCTTTCAATGCACTATTCCTGGGTTGATTTTAAACATTTTCGACCATTTTTGACATTTTCCCAAATTTACCGATATTTTCCAAAACTTTCTGCGGGCTTTCAATGCACTATTCCTGGGTTGATTTTAAACATTTTCGACCATTTTTGACATTTTCCCAAATTTACCGATCTTTTCCAAAACTTTCTGCGGGCTTTCAATGCACTATTCCTGGGTTGATTTTAAACATTTTCGACCATTTTTGACATTTTCCCAAATTTACCGATCTTTTCCAAAACTTTCTGCGGGCTTTCAATGCACTATTCCTGGGTTGATTTTAAACATTTTCGACCATTTTTGACATTTTCCCAAATTTACCGATCTTTTCCAAAACTTTCTGCGGGCTTTCAATGCACTATTTCTGGGTTGATTTTAACCATTTTCGACCATTTTTAACATTTTTCCAACTTTTTCCACATGTTCCAATGTACGCACTGGGCCGCTATGGAACCCGCAGAACTCTGCCACACTGTGGACATTTTTTTTTACTGCAATTAGGGTCAAATTGCCAGGTCAAAAGTGGCATTTCTTCGGGTAAATCACCCTCCTGGGCCCGGTTTTAATGTTTAAAAAGGTCAAATATTTGTATTAAATATATAATATTTGTATTTGATCGATGAGTGCTGATTTAAAACCAATTTTAGTGCATTTTGGGCACTTTTGAGAATGGTCGTATGTCGTCGTATTTGGTCGCGCCGACGTTTATGGCTGTCTTTTACCCAGGAAAATCACCTCCAGTGCCCGATATTCATGTCTGCACTTTGCCTGGGTTGACCCCAACCCAACCCCTAACTCTAACCCAAACCCAAACCCAAACCCATCTGTGGAGCCCTGTACGCCGCCTAGAGCTAAATAACGTTTTAAAAATTAAAAAAAAAAAAAAAAAATTTCTACCCCTGGTAGACCCAAAAAAAATTTCTAGCGCTGGTAGACCCAGAAAAAATTTCTGCGGTCTTTCGATGCACTATTCCTGGGTTAATTTTAAACATTTTCGACCATTTTTGACATTTTCCCAAATTTACCGATCTTTTCCAAAACTTTCTGCGGGCTTTCAATGCACTATTCCTGGGTTGATTTTAAACATTTTCGACCATTTTTGACATTTTCCCAAATTTACCGATCTTTTCCAAAACTTTCTGCGGGCTATCAATGCACTATTCCTGGGTTGATTTTAAACATTTTCGACCATTTTTGACATTTTCCCAAATTTACCGATCTTTTCCAAAACTTTCTGCGGGCTTTCAATGCACTATTCCTGGGTTGATTTTAAACATTTTCGACCATTTTTGACATTTTCCCAAATTTACCCATCTTTTCCAAAACTTTCTGCGGGCTTTCAATGCACTATTCCTGGGTTGATTTTAAACATTTTTGACCATTTTTGACATTTTCCCAAATTTACCGATCTTTTCCAAAACTTTCTGCGGGCTTTCAATGCACTATTCCTGGGTTGATTTTAAACATTTTCGACCATTTTTGACATTTTCCCAAATTTACCGATCTTTTCCAAAACTTTCTGCGGGCTTTCAATGCACTATTTCTGGGTTGATTTTAACCATTTTCGACCATTTTTAACATTTTTCCAACTTTTTCCACATGTTCCAATGTACGCACTGGGCCGCTATGGAACCCGCAGAACTCTGCCACACTGTGGACATTTTTTTTTACTGCAATTAGGGTCAAATTGCCGGGTCAAAAGTGTCATTTCTTCGGGTAAATCACCCTCCTGGGCCCGGTTTTAATGTTTAAAAAGGTCAAATATTTGTATTAAATATATAATATTTGTATTTGATCGATGAGTGCTGATTTAAAACCAATTTTAGTGCATTTTGGGCACTTTTGAGAATGGTCGTATGTCGTCGTATTTGGTCGCGCCGACGTTTATGGCTGTCTTTTACCCAGGAAAATCACCTCCAGTGCCCGATATTCATGTCTGCACTTTGCCTGGGTTGACCCCAACCCAACCCCTAACTCTAACCCAAACCCAAACACATCTGTGGAGCCCTGTACGCCGCCTAGAGCTAAATAACGTTTTAAAAATTAAAAAAAAAAAAAAAAAAATTCTACCCCTGGTAGACCCAAAAAAAATTTCTAGCGCTGGTAGACCCAGAAAAAATTTCTGCGGTCTTTCGATGCACTATTCCTGGGTTAATTTTAAACATTTTCGACCATTTTTGACATTTTCCCAAATTTACCGATCTTTTCCAAAACTTTCTGCGGGCTTTCAATGCACTATTCCTGGGTTGATTTTAAACATTTTCGACCATTTTTGACATTTTCCCAAATTTACCGATCTTTTCCAAAACTTTCTGCGGGCTTTCAATGCACTATTCCTGGGTTGATTTTAAACATTTTTGACCATTTTTGACATTTTCCCAAATTTACCGATCTTTTCCAAAACTTTCTGCGGGCTTTCAATGCACTATTCCTGGGTTGATTTTAAACATTTTCGACCATTTTTGACATTTTCCCAAATTTACCGATCTTTTCCAAAACTTTCTGCGGGCTTTCGGTGCACTATTCCTGGGTTGATTTTAAACATTTTCGACCATTTTTGACATTTTCCCAAATTTACCGATCTTTTTCCAAAACTTTCTGCGGGCTTTCGATGCACTATTATCGACAGATACCAGGTTTCATCGTCGAGCTCCGTATATTTTTCGAGTTTCAGCACTTTTAAAATCGGCGGGGGTTCGCCCCGAGTCGATCCGAGAATAGTGCACCGTGAGCGGATTGGGTCGGCTGATGCCCCGCTGAATTTCTGAGCTCCAGAAATTTTTCTAAGTCCCTCCACACTTAGAAAAAAAACGCTTAAATTTAAGCGGATTTTTTCTAAGTCCCTCCACACTTAGAAAAAAAACGCTTAAATTTAAGCGGATTTTTTCTAAGTCCCTCCACACTTAGAAAAAAAACGCTTAAATTTAAGCGGATTTTTTCTAAGTCCCTCCACACTTAGAAAAAAAACGCTTAAATTTAAATTTACCGATCTTTTCCAAAACTTTCTGCGGGCTTTCGGTGCACTATTCCTGGGTTGATTTTAAACATTTTCGACCATTTTTGACATTTTCCCAAATATACCGATCTTTTCCAAAACTTTCTGCGGGCTTTCAATGCACTATTCCTGGGTTGATTTTAAACATTTTCGACCATTTTTGACATTTTCCCAAATTTACCGATCTTTTCCAAAACTTTCTGCGGGCTTTCAATGCACTATTCCTGGGTTGATTTTAAACATTTTCGACCATTTTTGACATTTTCCCAAATTTACCGATCTTTTCCAAAACTTTCTGCGGGCTTTCAATGCACTATTCCTGGGTTGATTTTAAACATTTTCGACCATTTTTGACATTTTCCCAAATTTACCGATCTTTTCCAAAACTTTCTGCGGGCTTTCAATGCACTATTCCTGGGTTGATTTTAAACATTTTTGACCATTTTTGACATTTTCCCAAATTTACCGATCTTTTCCAAAACTTTCTGCGGGCTTTCAATGCACTATTCCTGGGTTGATTTTAAACATTTTTGACCATTTTTGACATTTTCCCAAATTTACCGATCTTTTCCAAAACTTTCTGCGGGCTTTCAATGCACTATTCCTGGGTTGATTTTAAACATTTTCGACCATTTTTGACATTTTCCCAAATTTACCGATCTTTTCCAAAACTTTCTGCGGGCTTTCAATGCACTATTCCTGGGTTGATTTTAAACATTTTCGACCATTTTTGACATTTTCCCAAATTTACCGATCTTTTCCAAAACTTTCTGCGGGCTTTCAATGCACTATTCCTGGGTTGATTTTAAACATTTTCGACCATTTTTGACATTTTCCCAAATTTACCGATCTTTTCCAAAACTTTCTGCGGGCTTTCAATGCACTATTCCTGGGTTGATTTTAAACATTTTCGACCATTTTTGACATTTTCCCAAATTTACCGATCTTTTCCAAAACTTTCTGCGGGCTTTCAATGCACTATTCCTGGGTTGATTTTAAACATTTTTGACCATTTTTGACATTTTCCCAGATTTACCGATCTTTTCCAAAACTTTCTGCGGGCTTTCAATGCACTATTCCTGGGTTGATTTTAAACATTTTCGACCATTTTTGACATTTTCCCAAATTTACCGATCTTTTCCAAAACTTTCTGCGGGCTTTCAATGCACTATTCCTGGGTTGATTTTAAACATTTTCGACCATTTTTGACATTTTCCCAAATTTACCGATCTTTTCCAAAACTTTCTGCGGGCTTTCGATGCACTATTTCTGGGTTGATTTTAACCATTTTCGACCATTTTTAACATTTTTCCAACTTTTTCCACATGTTCCAATGTACACACTGGGCCGCTATGGAACCCGCAGAACTCTGCCACACTGTGGACATTTTTTTTTACTGCAATTAGGGTCAAATTGCCGGGTCAAAAGTGTCATTTCTTCGGGTAAATCACCCTCCTGGGCCCGGTTTTAATGTTTAAAAAGGTCAAATATTTGTATTAAATATATAATATTTGTATTTGATCGATGAGTGCTGATTTAAAACCAATTTTAGTGCATTTTGGGCACTTTTGAGAATGGTCGTATGTCGTCGTATTTGGTCGCGCCGACGTTTATGGCTGTCTTTTACCCAGGAAAATCACCTCCAGTGCCCGATATTCATGTCTGCACTTTGCCTGGGTTGACCCCAACCCAACCCCTAACTCTAACCCAAACCCAAACCCATCTGTGGAGCCCTGTACGCCGCCTAGAGCTAAATAACGTTTTAAAAATTAAAAAAAAAAAAAAAAAAAATTCTACCCCTGGTAGACCCAAAAAAAATTTCTAGCGCTGGTAGACCCAGAAAAAATTTCTGCGGGCTTTCAATGCACTATTCCTGGGTTGATTTTAAACATTTTCGACCATTTTTGACATTTTCCCAAATTTACCGATCTTTTCCAAAACTTTCTGCGGGCTTTCAATGCACTATTCCTGGGTTGATTTTAAACATTTTCGACCATTTTTGACATTTTCCCAAATTTACCGATCTTTTCCAAAACTTTCTGCGGGCTTTCAATGCACTATTCCTGGGTTGATTTTAAACATTTTTGACCATTTTTGACATTTTCCCAAATTTACCGATCTTTTCCAAAACGTTCTGCGGGCTTTCAATGCACTATTCC
Organism: Stigmatopora argus; assembly: GCF_051989625.1. NCBI lineage: Eukaryota > Metazoa > Chordata > Actinopteri > Syngnathiformes > Syngnathidae > Stigmatopora > Stigmatopora argus. The sequence goes on from NW_027520056.1 coordinate 205,326, forward strand.
TGGGTTGATTTTAAACATTTTCGACCATTTTTGACATTTTCCCAAATTTACCGATCTTTTCCAAAACTTTCTGCGGGCTTTCAATGCACTATTCCTGGGTTGATTTTAAACATTTTTGACCATTTTTGACATTTTCCCAAATTTACCGATCTTTTCCAAAACTTTCTGCGGGCTTTCAATGCACTATTCCTGGGTTGATTTTAAACATTTTCGACCATTTTTGACATTTTCCCAAATTTACCGATCTTTTCCAAAACTTTCTGCGGGCTTTCAATGCACTATTCCTGGGTTGATTTTAAACATTTTCGACCATTTTTGACATTTTCCCAAATTTACCGATCTTTTCCAAAACTTTCTGCGGGCTTTCAATGCACTATTTCTGGGTTGATTTTAACCATTTTCGACCATTTTTAACATTTTTCCAACTTTTTCCACATGTTCCAATGTACGCACTGGGCCGCTATGGAACCCGCAGAACTCTGCCACACTGTGGACATTTTTTTTTACTGCAATTAGGGTCAAATTGCCGGGTCAAAAGTGTCATTTCTTCGGGTAAATCACCCTCCTGGGCCCGGTTTTAATGTTTAAAAAGGTCAAATATTTGTATTAAATATATAATATTTGTATTTGATCGATGAGTGCTGATTTAAAACCAATTTTAGTGCATTTTGGGCACTTTTGAGAATGGTCGTATGTCGTCGTATTTGGTCGCGCCGACGTTTATGGCTGTCTTTTACCCAGGAAAATCACCTCCAGTGCCCGATATTCATGTCTGCACTTTGCCTGGGTTGACCCCAACCCAACCCCTAACTCTAACCCAAACCCAAACCCAAACCCATCTGTGGAGCCCTGTACGCCGCCTAGAGCTAAATAACGTTTTAAAAATTAAAAAAAAAAAAAAAAAAATTTCTACCCCTGGTAGACCCAAAAAAAATTTCTAGCGCTGGTAGACCCAGAAAAAATTTCTGCGGGCTTTCAATGCACTATTCCTGGGTTGATTTTAAACATTTTCGACCATTTTTGACATTTTCCCAAATTTACCGATCTTTTCCAAAACTTTCTGCGGGCTTTCAATGCACTATTCCTGGGTTGATTTTAAACATTTTCGACCATTTTTGACATTTTCCCAAATTTACCGATCTTTTCCAAAACTTTCTGCGGGCTTTCAATGCACTATTCCTGGGTTGATTTTAAACATTTTTGACCATTTTTGACATTTTCCCAAATTTACCGATCTTTTCCAAAACTTTCTGCGGGCTTTCAATGCACTATTCCTGGGTTGATTTTAAACATTTTCGACCATTTTTGACATTTTCCCAAATTTACCGATCTTTTCCAAAACTTTCTGCGGGCTTTCAATGCACTATTCCTGGGTTGATTTTAAACATTTTCGACCATTTTTGACATTTTCCCAAATTTACCGATCTTTTCCAAAACTTTCTGCGGGCTTTCAATGCACTATTCCTGGGTTGATTTTAAACATTTTCGACCATTTTTGACATTTTCCCAAATTTACCGATCTTTTCCAAAACTTTCTGCGGGCTTTCAATGCACTATTCCTGGGTTGATTTTAAACATTTTTGACCATTTTTGACATTTTCCCAAATTTACCGATCTTTTCAAAAACTTTCTGCGGGCTTTCAATGCACTATTCCTGGGTTGATTTTAAACATTTTTGACCATTTTTGACATTTTCCCAAATTTACCGATCTTTTCCAAAACTTTCTGCGGGCTTTCAATGCACTATTCCTGGGTTGATTTTAAACATTTTCGACCATTTTTGACATTTTCCCAAATTTACCGATCTTTTCCAAAACTTTCTGCGGGCTTTCAATGCACTATTCCTGGGTTGATTTTAAACATTTTCGACCATTTTTGACATTTTCCCAAATTTACCGATCTTTTCCAAAACTTTCTGCGGGCTTTCAATGCACTATTCCTGGGTTGATTTTAAACATTTTCGACCATTTTTGACATTTTCCCAAATTTACCGATCTTTTCCAAAACTTTCTGCGGGCTTTCGGTGCACTATTCCTGGGTTGATTTTAAACATTTTCGACCATTTTTGACATTTTCCCAAATTTACCGATCTTTTCCAAAACTTTCTGCGGGCTTTCAATGCACTATTCCTGGGTTGATTTTAAACATTTTTGACCATTTTTGACATTTTCCCAAATTTACCGATCTTTTCCAAAACTTTCTGCGGGCTTTCAATGCACTATTCCTGGGTTGATTTTAAACATTTTCGACCATTTTTGACATTTTCCCAAATTTACCGATCTTTTCCAAAACTTTCTGCGGGCTTTCAATGCACTATTCCTGGGTTGATTTTAAACATTTTTGACCATTTTTGACATTTTCCCAAATTTACCGATCTTTTCCAAAACTTTCTGCGGGCTTTCAATGCACTATTCCTGGGTTGATTTTAAACATTTTCGACCATTTTTGACATTTTCCCAAATTTACCGATCTTTTCCAAAACTTTCTGCGGGCTTTCAATGCACTATTTCTGGGTTGATTTTAACCATTTTCGACCATGTTTAACATTTTTCCAACTTTTTCCACATGTTCCAATGTACGCACTGGGCCGCTATGGAACCCGCAGAACTCTGCCACACTGTGGACATTTTTTTTTACTGCAATTAGGGTCAAATTGCCGGGTCAAAAGTGTCATTTCTTCGGGTAAATCACCCTCCTGGGCCCGGTTTTAATGTTTAAAAAGGTCAAATATTTGTATTAAATATATAATATTTGTATTTGATCGATGAGTGCTGATTTAAAACCAATTTTAGTGCATTTTGGGCACTTTTGAGAATGGTCGTATGTCGTCGTATTTGGTCGCGCCGACGTTTATGGCTGTCTTTTACCCAGGAAAATCACCTCCAGTGCCCGATATTCATGTCTGCACTTTGCCTGGGTTGACCCCAACCCAACCCCTAACTCTAACCCAAACCCAAACCCAAACCCATCTGTGGAGCCCTGTACGCCGCCTAGAGCTAAATAACGTTTTAAAAATTAAAAAAAAAAAAAAAAAAATTCTACCCCTGGTAGACCCAAAAAAAATTTCTAGCGCTGGTAGACCCAGAAAAAATTTCTGCGGTCTTTCGATGCACTATTCCTGGGTTAATTTTAAACATTTTCGACCATTTTTGACATTTTCCCAAATTTACCGATCTTTTCCAAAACTTTCTGCGGGCTTTCAATGCACTATTCCTGGGTTGATTTTAAACATTTTCGACCATTTTTGACATTTTCCCAAATTTACCGATCTTTTCCAAAACTTTCTGCGGGCTTTCAATGCACTATTCCTGGGTTGATTTTAAACATTTTTGACCATTTTTGACATTTTCCCAAATTTACCGATCTTTTCCAAAACTTTCTGCGGGCTTTCAATGCACTATTCCTGGGTTGATTTTAAACATTTTCGACCATTTTTGACATTTTCCCAAATATACCGATCTTTTCCAAAACTTTCTGCGGGCTTTCAATGCACTATTCCTGGGTTGATTTTAAACATTTTTGACCATTTTTGACATTTTCCCAAATTTACCGATCTTTTCCAAAACTTTCTGCGGGCTTTCAATGCACTATTCCTGGGTTGATTTTAAACATTTTCGACCATTTTTGACATTTTCCCAAATTTACCGATCTTTTCCAAAACTTTCTGCGGGCTTTCAATGCACTATTCCTGGGTTGATTTTAAACATTTTTGACCATTTTTGACATTTTCCCAAATTTACCGATCTTTTCCAAAACTTTCTGCGGGCTTTCAATGCACTATTCCTGGGTTGATTTTAAACATTTTCGACCATTTTTGACATTTTCCCAAATTTACCGATCTTTTCCAAAACTTTCTGCGGGCTTTCAATGCACTATTCCTGGGTTGATTTTAAACATTTTCGACCATTTTTGACATTTTCCCAAATTTACCGATCTTTTCCAAAACTTTCTGCGGGCTTTCAATGCACTATTCCTGGGTTGATTTTAAACATTTTTGACCATTTTTGACATTTTCCCAAATTTACCGATCTTTTCCAAAACTTTCTGCGGGCTTTCAATGCACTATTCCTGGGTTGATTTTAAACATTTTCGACCATTTTTGACATTTTCCCAAATATACCGATCTTTTCCAAAACTTTCTGCGGGCTTTCAATGCACTATTCCTGGGTTGATTTTAAACATTTTTGACCATTTTTGACATTTTCCCAAATTTACCGATCTTTTCCAAAACTTTCTGCGGGCTTTCAATGCACTATTCCTGGGTTGATTTTAAACATTTTCGACCATTTTTGACATTTTCCCAAATTTACCGATCTTTTCCAAAACTTTCTGCGGGCTTTCAATGCACTATTCCTGGGTTGATTTTAAACATTTTTGACCATTTTTGACATTTTCCCAAATTTACCGATCTTTTCCAAAACTTTCTGCGGGCTTTCAATGCACTATTCCTGGGTTGATTTTAAACATTTTCGACCATTTTTGACATTTTCCCAAATATACCGATCTTTTCCAAAACTTTCTGCGGGCTTTCAATGCACTATTCCTGGGTTGATTTTAAACATTTTTGACCATTTTTGACATTTTCCCAAATTTACCGATCTTTTCCAAAACTTTCTGCGGGCTTTCAATGCACTATTCCTGGGTTGATTTTAAACATTTTCGACCATTTTTGACATTTTCCCAAATTTACCGATCTTTTCCAAAACTTTCTGCGGGCTTTCAATGCACTATTCCTGGGTTGATTTTAAACATTTTCGACCATTTTTGACATTTTCCCAAATTTACCGATATTTTCCAAAACTTTCTGCGGGCTTTCAATGCACTATTCCTGGGTTGATTTTAAACATTTTCGACCATTTTTGACATTTTCCCAAATTTACCGATCTTTTCCAAAACTTTCTGCGGGCTTTCAATGCACTATTCCTGGGTTGATTTTAAACATTTTCGACCATTTTTGACATTTTCCCAAATTTACCGATCTTTTCCAAAACTTTCTGCGGGCTTTCAATGCACTATTCCTGGGTTGATTTTAAACATTTTCGACCATTTTTGACATTTTCCCAAATTTACCGATCTTTTCCAAAACTTTCTGCGGGCTTTCAATGCACTATTCCTGGGTTGATTTTAAACATTTTCGACCATTTTTGACATTTTCCCAAATTTACCGATCTTTTCCAAAACTTTCTGCGGGCTTTCAATGCACTATTCCTGGGTTGATTTTAAACATTTTTGACCATTTTTGACATTTTCCCAAATTTACCGATCTTTTCCAAAACTTTCTGCGGGCTTTCAATGCACTATTCCTGGGTTGATTTTAAACATTTTCGACCATTTTTGACATTTTCCCAAATATACCGATCTTTTCCAAAACTTTCTGCGGGCTTTCAATGCACTATTCCTGGGTTGATTTTAAACATTTTTGACCATTTTTGACATTTTCCCAAATTTACCGATCTTTTCCAAAACTTTCTGCGGGCTTTCAATGCACTATTCCTGGGTTGATTTTAAACATTTTCGACCATTTTTGACATTTTCCCAAATTTACCGATCTTTTCCAAAACTTTCTGCGGGCTTTCAATGCACTATTCCTGGGTTGATTTTAAACATTTTCGACCATTTTTGACATTTTCCCAAATTTACCGATCTTTTCCAAAACTTTCTGCGGGCTTTCAATGCACTATTCCTGGGTTGATTTTAAACATTTTCGACCATTTTTGACATTTTCCCAAATTTACCGATCTTTTCCAAAACTTTCTGCGGGCTTTCAATGCACTATTCCTGGGTTGATTTTAAACATTTTTGACCATTTTTGACATTTTCCCAAATTTACCGATCTTTTCCAAAACTTTCTGCGGGCTTTCAATGCACTATTCCTGGGTTGATTTTAAACATTTTCGACCATTTTTGACATTTTCCCAAATATACCGATCTTTTCCAAAACTTTCTGCGGGCTTTCAATGCACTATTCCTGGGTTGATTTTAAACATTTTTGACCATTTTTGACATTTTCCCAAATTTACCGATCTTTTCCAAAACTTTCTGCGGGCTTTCAATGCACTATTCCTGGGTTGATTTTAAACATTTTCGACCATTTTTGACATTTTCCCAAATTTACCGATCTTTTCCAAAACTTTCTGCGGGCTTTCAATGCACTATTCCTGGGTTGATTTTAAACATTTTCGACCATTTTTGACATTTTCCCAAATTTACCGATCTTTTCCAAAACTTTCTGCGGGCTTTCAATGCACTATTCCTGGGTTGATTTTAAACATTTTCGACCATTTTTGACATTTTCCCAAATTTACCGATCTTTTCCAAAACTTTCTGCGGGCTTTCAATGCACTATTTCTGGGTTGATTTTAACCATTTTCGACCATTTTTAACATTTTTCCAACTTTTTCCACATGTTCCAATGTACGCACTGGGCCGCTATGGAACCCGCAGAACTCTGCCACACTGTGGACATTTTTTTTTACTGCAATTAGGGTCAAATTGCCAGGTCAAAAGTGGCATTTCTTCGGGTAAATCACCCTCCTGGGCCCGGTTTTAATGTTTAAAAAGGTCAAATATTTGTATTAAATATATAATATTTGTATTTGATCGATGAGTGCTGATTTAAAACCAATTTTAGTGCATTTTGGGCACTTTTGAGAATGGTCGTATGTCGTCGTATTTGGTCGCGCCGACGTTTATGGCTGTCTTTTACCCAGGAAAATCACCTCCAGTGCCCGATATTCATGTCTGCACTTTGCCTGGGTTGACCCCAACCCAACCCCTAACTCTAACCCAAACCCAAACCCAAACCCATCTGTGGAGCCCTGTACGCCGCCTAGAGCTAAATAACGTTTTAAAAATTAAAAAAAAAAAAAAAAAAATTTCTACCCCTGGTAGACCCAAAAAAAATTTCTAGCGCTGGTAGACCCAGAAAAAATTTCTGCGGTCTTTCGATGCACTATTCCTGGGTTAATTTTAAACATTTTCGACCATTTTTGACATTTTCCCAAATTTACCGATCTTTTCCAAAACTTTCTGCGGGCTTTCAATGCACTATTCCTGGGTTGATTTTAAACATTTTCGACCATTTTTGACATTTTCCCAAATTTACCGATCTTTTCCAAAACTTTCTGCGGGCTATCAATGCACTATTCCTGGGTTGATTTTAAACATTTTCGACCATTTTTGACATTTTCCCAAATTTACCGATCTTTTCCAAAACTTTCTGCGGGCTTTCAATGCACTATTCCTGGGTTGATTTTAAACATTTTCGACCATTTTTGACATTTTCCCAAATTTACCCATCTTTTCCAAAACTTTCTGCGGGCTTTCAATGCACTATTCCTGGGTTGATTTTAAACATTTTTGACCATTTTTGACATTTTCCCAAATTTACCGATCTTTTCCAAAACTTTCTGCGGGCTTTCAATGCACTATTCCTGGGTTGATTTTAAACATTTTCGACCATTTTTGACATTTTCCCAAATTTACCGATCTTTTCCAAAACTTTCTGCGGGCTTTCAATGCACTATTTCTGGGTTGATTTTAACCATTTTCGACCATTTTTAACATTTTTCCAACTTTTTCCACATGTTCCAATGTACGCACTGGGCCGCTATGGAACCCGCAGAACTCTGCCACACTGTGGACATTTTTTTTCACTGCAATTAGGGTCAAATTGCCGGGTCAAAAGTGTCATTTCTTCGGGTAAATCACCCTCCTGGGCCCGGTTTTAATGTTTAAAAAGGTCAAATATTTGTATTAAATATATAATATTTGTATTTGATCGATGAGTGCTGATTTAAAACCAATTTTAGTGCATTTTGGGCACTTTTGAGAATGGTCGTATGTCGTCGTATTTGGTCGCGCCGACGTTTATGGCTGTCTTTTACCCAGGAAAATCACCTCCAGTGCCCGATATTCATGTCTGCACTTTGCCTGGGTTGACCCCAACCCAACCCCTAACTCTAACCCAAACCCAAACCCATCTGTGGAGCCCTGTACGCCGCCTAGAGCTAAATAACGTTTTAAAAATTAAAAAAAAAAAAAAAAAATTCTACCCCTGGTAGACCCCAAAAAAATTTCTAGCGCTGGTAGACCCAGAAAAAATTTCTGCGGGCTTTCGATGCACTATTCCTGGGTTAATTTTAAACATTTTCGACCATTTTTGACATTTTCCCAAATTTACCGATCTTTTCCAAAACTTTCTGCGGGCTTTCAATGCACTATTCCTGGGTTGATTTTAAACATTTTTGACCATTTTTGACATTTTCCCAAATTTACCGATCTTTTCCAAAACTTTCTGCGGGCTTTCAATGCACTATTCCTGGGTTGATTTTAAACATTTTCGACCATTTTTGACATTTTCCCAAATTTACCGATCTTTTCCAAAACTTTCTGCGGGCTTTCAATGCACTATTTCTGGGTTGATTTTAACCATTTTCGACCATTTTTAACATTTTTCCAACTTTTTCCACATGTTCCAATGTACGCACTGGGCCGCTATGGAACCCGCAGAACTCTGCCACACTGTGGACATTTTTTTTTACTGCAATTAGGGTCAAATTGCCGGGTCAAAAGTGTCATTTCTTCGGGTAAATCACCCTCCTGGGCCCGGTTTTAATGTTTAAAAAGGTCAAATATTTGTATTAAATATATAATATTTGTATTTGATCGATGAGTGCTGATTTAAAACCAATTTTAGTGCATTTTGGGCACTTTTGAGAATGGTCGTATGTCGTCGTATTTGGTCGCGCCGACGTTTATGGCTGTCTTTTACCCAGGAAAATCACCTCCAGTGCCCGATATTCATGTCTGCACTTTGCCTGGGTTGACCCCAACCCAACCCCTAACTCTAACCCAAACCCAAACCCATCTGTGGAGCCCTGTACGCCGCCTAGAGCTAAATAACGTTTTAAAAATTAAAAAAAAAAAAAAAAAAATTCTACCCCTGGTAGACCCAAAAAAAATTTCTAGCGCTGGTAGACCCAGAAAAAATTTCTGCGGGCTTTCGATGCACTATTCCTGGGTTAATTTTAAACATTTTCGACCATTTTTGACATTTTCCCAAATTTACCGATCTTTTCCAAAACTTTCTGCGGGCTTTCAATGCACTATTCCTGGGTTGATTTTAAACATTTTCGACCATTTTTGACATTTTCCCAAATTTACCGATCTTTTCCAAAACTTTCTGCGGGCTTTCAATGCACTATTCCTGGGTTGATTTTAAACATTTTCGACCATTTTTGACATTTTCCCAAATTTACCGATCTTTTCCAAAACTTTCTGCGGGCTTTCAATGCACTATTCCTGGGTTGATTTTAAACATTTTTGACCATTTTTGACATTTTCCCAAATTTACCGATCTTTTCCAAAACTTTCTGCGGGCTTTCAATGCACTATTCCTGGGTTGATTTTAAACATTTTCGACCATTTTTGACATTTTCCCAAATTTACCGATCTTTTCCAAAACTTTCTGCGGGCTTTCAATGCACTATTCCTGGGTTGATTTTAAACATTTTCGACCATTTTTGACATTTTCCCAAATTTACCGATCTTTTCCAAAACTTTCTGCGGGCTTTCAATGCACTATTTCTGGGTTGATTTTAACCATTTTCGACCATTTTTAACATTTTTCCAACTTTTTCCACATGTTCCAATGTACGCACTGGGCCGCTATGGAACCCGCAGAACTCTGCCACACTGTGGACATTTTTTTTCACTGCAATTAGGGTCAAATTGCCGGGTCAAAAGTGTCATTTCTTCGGGTAAATCACCCTCCTGGGCCCGGTTTTAATGTTTAAAAAGGTCAAATATTTGTATTAAATATATAATATTTGTATTTGATCGATGAGTGCTGATTTAAAACCAATTTTAGTGCATTTTGGGCACTTTTGAGAATGGTCGTATGTCGTCGTATTTGGTCGCGCCGACGTTTATGGCTGTCTTTTACCCAGGAAAATCACCTCCAGTGCCCGATATTCATGTCTGCACTTTGCCTGGGTTGACCCCAACCCAACCCCTAACTCTAACCCAAACCCAAACCCAAACCCAAACCCAAACCCAAACCCAAACCCAAACCCATCTGTGGAGCCCTGTACGCCGCCTAGAGCTAAATAACGTTTTAAAAATTTAAAAAAAAAAAAAAAAATTCTACCCCTGGTAGACCCAAAAAAAAATTCTAGCGCTGGTAGACCCAGAAAAAATTTCTGCGGGCTTTCGATGCACTATTCCTGGGTTGATTTTAAACATTTTCGACCATTTTTGACATTTTCCCAAATTTACCGATCTTTTCCAAAACTTTCTGCGGGCTTTCGATGCACTATTCCTGGGTTGATTTTAAACATTTTCGACCATTTTTGACATTTTCCCAAATTTACCGATCGTTTCCAAAACTTTCTGCGGGCTTTCGATGCACTATTCCTGGGTTGATTTTAAACATTTTCGACCATTTTTGACATTTTCCCAAATTTACCGATCGTTTCCAAAACTTTCTGCGGGCTTTCAATGCACTATTCCTGGGTTGATTTTAAACATTTTCGACCATTTTTGACATTTTCCCAAATTTACCGATCTTTTCCAAAACTTTCTGCGGGCTTTCAATGCACTATTTCTGGGTTGATTTTAACCATTTTCGACCATTTTTAACATTTTTCCAACTTTTTCCACATGTTCCAATGTACGCACTGGGCCGCTATGGAACCCGCAGAACTCTGCCACACTGTGGACATTTTTTTTTACTGCAATTAGGGTCAAATTGCCGGGTCAAAAGTGTCATTTCTTCGGGTAAATCACCCTCCTGGGCCCGGTTTTAATGTTTAAAAAGGTCAAATATTTGTATTAAATATATAATATTTGTATTTGATCGATGAGTGCTGATTTAAAACCAATTTTAGTGCATTTTGGGCACTTTTGAGAATGGTCGTATGTCGTCGTATTTGGTCGCGCCGACGTTTATGGCTGTCTTTTACCCAGGAAAATCACCTCCAGTGCCCGATATTCATGTCTGCACTTTGCCTGGGTTGACCCCAACCCAACCCCTAACTCTAACCCAAACCCAAACCCATCTGTGGAGCCCTGTACGCCGCCTAGAGCTAAATAACGTTTTAAAAATTAAAAAAAAAAAAAAAAAAATTCTACCCCTGGTAGACCCAAAAAAAATTTCTAGCGCTGGTAGACCCAGAAAAAATTTCTGCGGGCTTTCGATGCACTATTCCTGGGTTAATTTTAAACATTTTCGACCATTTTTGACATTTTCCCAAATTTACCGATCTTTTCCAAAACTTTCTGCGGGCTTTCAATGCACTATTCCTGGGTTGATTTTAAACATTTTTGACCATTTTTGACATTTTCCCAAATTTACCGATCTTTTCCAAAACTTTCTGCGGGCTTTCAATGCACTATTCCTGGGTTGATTTTAAACATTTTCGACCATTTTTGACATTTTCCCAAATATACCGATCTTTTCCAAAACTTTCTGCGGGCTTTCAATGCACTATTCCTGGGTTGATTTTAAACATTTTTGACCATTTTTGACATTTTCCCAAATTTACCGATCTTTTCCAAAACTTTCTGCGGGCTTTCAATGCACTATTCCTGGGTTGATTTTAAACATTTTCGACCATTTTTGACATTTTCCCAAATTTACCGATCTTTTCCAAAACTTTCTGCGGGCTTTCAATGCACTATTCCTGGGTTGATTTTAAACATTTTTGACCATTTTTGACATTTTCCCAAATTTACCGATCTTTTCCAAAACTTTCTGCGGGCTTTCAATGCACTATTCCTGGGTTGATTTTAAACATTTTCGACCATTTTTGACATTTTCCCAAATATACCGATCTTTTCCAAAACTTTCTGCGGGCTTTCAATGCACTATTCCTGGGTTGATTTTAAACATTTTTGACCATTTTTGACATTTTCCCAAATTTACCGATCTTTTCCAAAACTTTCTGCGGGCTTTCAATGCACTATTCCTGGGTTGATTTTAAACATTTTCGACCATTTTTGACATTTTCCCAAATTTACCGATCTTTTCCAAAACTTTCTGCGGGCTTTCAATGCACTATTCCTGGGTTGATTTTAAACATTTTCGACCATTTTTGACATTTTCCCAAATTTACCGATATTTTCCAAAACTTTCTGCGGGCTTTCAATGCACTATTCCTGGGTTGATTTTAAACATTTTCGACCATTTTTGACATTTTCCCAAATTTACCGATCTTTTCCAAAACTTTCTGCGGGCTTTCAATGCACTATTCCTGGGTTGATTTTAAACATTTTCGACCATTTTTGACATTTTCCCAAATTTACCGATCTTTTCCAAAACTTTCTGCGGGCTTTCAATGCACTATTCCTGGGTTGATTTTAAACATTTTCGACCATTTTTGACATTTTCCCAAATTTACCGATCTTTTCCAAAACTTTCTGCGGGCTTTCAATGCACTATTCCTGGGTTGATTTTAAACATTTTCGACCATTTTTGACATTTTCCCAAATTTACCGATCTTTTCCAAAACTTTCTGCGGGCTTTCAATGCACTATTCCTGGGTTGATTTTAAACATTTTTGACCATTTTTGACATTTTCCCAAATTTACCGATCTTTTCCAAAACTTTCTGCGGGCTTTCAATGCACTATTCCTGGGTTGATTTTAAACATTTTCGACCATTTTTGACATTTTCCCAAATATACCGATCTTTTCCAAAACTTTCTGCGGGCTTTCAATGCACTATTCCTGGGTTGATTTTAAACATTTTTGACCATTTTTGACATTTTCCCAAATTTACCGATCTTTTCCAAAACTTTCTGCGGGCTTTCAATGCACTATTCCTGGGTTGATTTTAAACATTTTCGACCATTTTTGACATTTTCCCAAATTTACCGATCTTTTCCAAAACTTTCTGCGGGCTTTCAATGCACTATTCCTGGGTTGATTTTAAACATTTTCGACCATTTTTGACATTTTCCCAAATTTACCGATCTTTTCCAAAACTTTCTGCGGGCTTTCAATGCACTATTCCTGGGTTGATTTTAAACATTTTCGACCATTTTTGACATTTTCCCAAATTTACCGATCTTTTCCAAAACTTTCTGCGGGCTTTCAATGCACTATTCCTGGGTTGATTTTAAACATTTTTGACCATTTTTGACATTTTCCCAAATTTACCGATCTTTTCCAAAACTTTCTGCGGGCTTTCAATGCACTATTCCTGGGTTGATTTTAAACATTTTCGACCATTTTTGACATTTTCCCAAATATACCGATCTTTTCCAAAACTTTCTGCGGGCTTTCAATGCACTATTCCTGGGTTGATTTTAAACATTTTTGACCATTTTTGACATTTTCCCAAATTTACCGATCTTTTCCAAAACTTTCTGCGGGCTTTCAATGCACTATTCCTGGGTTGATTTTAAACATTTTCGACCATTTTTGACATTTTCCCAAATTTACCGATCTTTTCCAAAACTTTCTGCGGGCTTTCAATGCACTATTCCTGGGTTGATTTTAAACATTTTCGACCATTTTTGACATTTTCCCAAATTTACCGATCTTTTCCAAAACTTTCTGCGGGCTTTCAATGCACTATTCCTGGGTTGATTTTAAACATTTTCGACCATTTTTGACATTTTCCCAAATTTACCGATCTTTTCCAAAACTTTCTGCGGGCTTTCAATGCACTATTTCTGGGTTGATTTTAACCATTTTCGACCATTTTTAACATTTTTCCAACTTTTTCCACATGTTCCAATGTACGCACTGGGCCGCTATGGAACCCGCAGAACTCTGCCACACTGTGGACATTTTTTTTTACTGCAATTAGGGTCAAATTGCCAGGTCAAAAGTGGCATTTCTTCGGGTAAATCACCCTCCTGGGCCCGGTTTTAATGTTTAAAAAGGTCAAATATTTGTATTAAATATATAATATTTGTATTTGATCGATGAGTGCTGATTTAAAACCAATTTTAGTGCATTTTGGGCACTTTTGAGAATGGTCGTATGTCGTCGTATTTGGTCGCGCCGACGTTTATGGCTGTCTTTTACCCAGGAAAATCACCTCCAGTGCCCGATATTCATGTCTGCACTTTGCCTGGGTTGACCCCAACCCAACCCCTAACTCTAACCCAAACCCAAACCCAAACCCATCTGTGGAGCCCTGTACGCCGCCTAGAGCTAAATAACGTTTTAAAAATTAAAAAAAAAAAAAAAAAAATTTCTACCCCTGGTAGACCCAAAAAAAATTTCTAGCGCTGGTAGACCCAGAAAAAATTTCTGCGGTCTTTCGATGCACTATTCCTGGGTTAATTTTAAACATTTTCGACCATTTTTGACATTTTCCCAAATTTACCGATCTTTTCCAAAACTTTCTGCGGGCTTTCAATGCACTATTCCTGGGTTGATTTTAAACATTTTCGACCATTTTTGACATTTTCCCAAATTTACCGATCTTTTCCAAAACTTTCTGCGGGCTATCAATGCACTATTCCTGGGTTGATTTTAAACATTTTCGACCATTTTTGACATTTTCCCAAATTTACCGATCTTTTCCAAAACTTTCTGCGGGCTTTCAATGCACTATTCCTGGGTTGATTTTAAACATTTTCGACCATTTTTGACATTTTCCCAAATTTACCCATCTTTTCCAAAACTTTCTGCGGGCTTTCAATGCACTATTCCTGGGTTGATTTTAAACATTTTTGACCATTTTTGACATTTTCCCAAATTTACCGATCTTTTCCAAAACTTTCTGCGGGCTTTCAATGCACTATTCCTGGGTTGATTTTAAACATTTTCGACCATTTTTGACATTTTCCCAAATTTACCGATCTTTTCCAAAACTTTCTGCGGGCTTTCAATGCACTATTTCTGGGTTGATTTTAACCATTTTCGACCATTTTTAACATTTTTCCAACTTTTTCCACATGTTCCAATGTACGCACTGGGCCGCTATGGAACCCGCAGAACTCTGCCACACTGTGGACATTTTTTTTCACTGCAATTAGGGTCAAATTGCCGGGTCAAAAGTGTCATTTCTTCGGGTAAATCACCCTCCTGGGCCCGGTTTTAATGTTTAAAAAGGTCAAATATTTGTATTAAATATATAATATTTGTATTTGATCGATGAGTGCTGATTTAAAACCAATTTTAGTGCATTTTGGGCACTTTTGAGAATGGTCGTATGTCGTCGTATTTGGTCGCGCCGACGTTTATGGCTGTCTTTTACCCAGGAAAATCACCTCCAGTGCCCGATATTCATGTCTGCACTTTGCCTGGGTTGACCCCAACCCAACCCCTAACTCTAACCCAAACCCAAACCCATCTGTGGAGCCCTGTACGCCGCCTAGAGCTAAATAACGTTTTAAAAATTAAAAAAAAAAAAAAAAAATTCTACCCCTGGTAGACCCCAAAAAAATTTCTAGCGCTGGTAGACCCAGAAAAAATTTCTGCGGGCTTTCGATGCACTATTCCTGGGTTAATTTTAAACATTTTCGACCATTTTTGACATTTTCCCAAATTTACCGATCTTTTCCAAAACTTTCTGCGGGCTTTCAATGCACTATTCCTGGGTTGATTTTAAACATTTTTGACCATTTTTGACATTTTCCCAAATTTACCGATCTTTTCCAAAACTTTCTGCGGGCTTTCAATGCACTATTCCTGGGTTGATTTTAAACATTTTCGACCATTTTTGACATTTTCCCAAATTTACCGATCTTTTCCAAAACTTTCTGCGGGCTTTCAATGCACTATTTCTGGGTTGATTTTAACCATTTTCGACCATTTTTAACATTTTTCCAACTTTTTCCACATGTTCCAATGTACGCACTGGGCCGCTATGGAACCCGCAGAACTCTGCCACACTGTGGACATTTTTTTTTACTGCAATTAGGGTCAAATTGCCGGGTCAAAAGTGTCATTTCTTCGGGTAAATCACCCTCCTGGGCCCGGTTTTAATGTTTAAAAAGGTCAAATATTTGTATTAAATATATAATATTTGTATTTGATCGATGAGTGCTGATTTAAAACCAATTTTAGTGCATTTTGGGCACTTTTGAGAATGGTCGTATGTCGTCGTATTTGGTCGCGCCGACGTTTATGGCTGTCTTTTACCCAGGAAAATCACCTCCAGTGCCCGATATTCATGTCTGCACTTTGCCTGGGTTGACCCCAACCCAACCCCTAACTCTAACCCAAACCCAAACCCATCTGTGGAGCCCTGTACGCCGCCTAGAGCTAAATAACGTTTTAAAAATTAAAAAAAAAAAAAAAAAAATTCTACCCCTGGTAGACCCAAAAAAAATTTCTAGCGCTGGTAGACCCAGAAAAAATTTCTGCGGGCTTTCGATGCACTATTCCTGGGTTAATTTTAAACATTTTCGACCATTTTTGACATTTTCCCAAATTTACCGATCTTTTCCAAAACTTTCTGCGGGCTTTCAATGCACTATTCCTGGGTTGATTTTAAACATTTTCGACCATTTTTGACATTTTCCCAAATTTACCGATCTTTTCCAAAACTTTCTGCGGGCTTTCAATGCACTATTCCTGGGTTGATTTTAAACATTTTCGACCATTTTTGACATTTTCCCAAATTTACCGATCTTTTCCAAAACTTTCTGCGGGCTTTCAATGCACTATTCCTGGGTTGATTTTAAACATTTTTGACCATTTTTGACATTTTCCCAAATTTACCGATCTTTTCCAAAACTTTCTGCGGGCTTTCAATGCACTATTCCTGGGTTGATTTTAAACATTTTCGACCATTTTTGACATTTTCCCAAATTTACCGATCTTTTCCAAAACTTTCTGCGGGCTTTCAATGCACTATTCCTGGGTTGATTTTAAACATTTTCGACCATTTTTGACATTTTCCCAAATTTACCGATCTTTTCCAAAACTTTCTGCGGGCTTTCAATGCACTATTTCTGGGTTGATTTTAACCATTTTCGACCATTTTTAACATTTTTCCAACTTTTTCCACATGTTCCAATGTACGCACTGGGCCGCTATGGAACCCGCAGAACTCTGCCACACTGTGGACATTTTTTTTCACTGCAATTAGGGTCAAATTGCCGGGTCAAAAGTGTCATTTCTTCGGGTAAATCACCCTCCTGGGCCCGGTTTTAATGTTTAAAAAGGTCAAATATTTGTATTAAATATATAATATTTGTATTTGATCGATGAGTGCTGATTTAAAACCAATTTTAGTGCATTTTGGGCACTTTTGAGAATGGTCGTATGTCGTCGTATTTGGTCGCGCCGACGTTTATGGCTGTCTTTTACCCAGGAAAATCACCTCCAGTGCCCGATATTCATGTCTGCACTTTGCCTGGGTTGACCCCAACCCAACCCCTAACTCTAACCCAAACCCAAACCCAAACCCAAACCCAAACCCAAACCCAAACCCAAACCCATCTGTGGAGCCCTGTACGCCGCCTAGAGCTAAATAACGTTTTAAAAATTTAAAAAAAAAAAAAAAAAATTCTACCCCTGGTAGACCCAAAAAAAAATTCTAGCGCTGGTAGACCCAGAAAAAATTTCTGCGGGCTTTCGATGCACTATTCCTGGGTTGATTTTAAACATTTTCGACCATTTTTGACATTTTCCCAAATTTACCGATCTTTTCCAAAACTTTCTGCGGGCTTTCGATGCACTATTCCTGGGTTGATTTTAAACATTTTCGACCATTTTTGACATTTTCCCAAATTTACCGATCGTTTCCAAAACTTTCTGCGGGCTTTCGATGCACTATTCCTGGGTTGATTTTAAACATTTTCGACCATTTTTGACATTTTCCCAAATTTACCGATCGTTTCCAAAACTTTCTGCGGGCTTTCAATGCACTATTCCTGGGTTGATTTTAAACATTTTCGACCATTTTTGACATTTTCCCAAATTTACCGATCTTTTCCAAAACTTTCTGCGGGCTTTCAATGCACTATTTCTGGGTTGATTTTAACCATTTTCGACCATTTTTAACATTTTTCCAACTTTTTCCACATGTTCCAATGTACGCACTGGGCCGCTATGGAACCCGCAGAACTCTGCCACACTGTGGACATTTTTTTTTACTGCAATTAGGGTCAAATTGCCGGGTCAAAAGTGTCATTTCTTCGGGTAAATCACCCTCCTGGGCCCGGTTTTAATGTTTAAAAAGGTCAAATATTTGTATTAAATATATAATATTTGTATTTGATCGATGAGTGCTGATTTAAAACCAATTTTAGTGCATTTTGGGCACTTTTGAGAATGGTCGTATGTCGTCGTATTTGGTCGCGCCGACGTTTATGGCTGTCTTTTACCCAGGAAAATCACCTCCAGTGCCCGATATTCATGTCTGCACTTTGCCTGGGTTGACCCCAACCCAACCCCTAACTCTAACCCAAACCCAAACCCATCTGTGGAGCCCTGTACGCCGCCTAGAGCTAAATAACGTTTTAAAAATTAAAAAAAAAAAAAAAAAAATTCTACCCCTGGTAGACCCAAAAAAAATTTCTAGCGCTGGTAGACCCAGAAAAAATTTCTGCGGGCTTTCGATGCACTATTCCTGGGTTAATTTTAAACATTTTCGACCATTTTTGACATTTTCCCAAATTTACCGATCTTTTCCAAAACTTTCTGCGGGCTTTCAATGCACTATTCCTGGGTTGATTTTAAACATTTTCGACCATTTTTGACATTTTCCCAAATTTACCGATCTTTTCCAAAACTTTCTGCGGGCTTTCAATGCACTATTCCTGGGTTGATTTTAAACATTTTCGACCATTTTTGACATTTTCCCAAATTTACCGATCTTTTCCAAAACTTTCTGCGGGCTTTCAATGCACTATTCCTGGGTTGATTTTAAACATTTTTGACCATTTTTGACATTTTCCCAAATTTACCGATCTTTTCCAAAACTTTCTGCGGGCTTTCAATGCACTATTCCTGGGTTGATTTTAAACATTTTCGACCATTTTTGACATTTTCCCAAATTTACCGATCTTTTCCAAAACTTTCTGCGGGCTTTCAATGCACTATTCCTGGGTTGATTTTAAACATTTTCGACCATTTTTGACATTTTCCCAAATTTACCGATCTTTTCCAAAACTTTCTGCGGGCTTTCAATGCACTATTTCTGGGTTGATTTTAACCATTTTCGACCATTTTTAACATTTTTCCAACTTTTTCCACATGTTCCAATGTACGCACTGGGCCGCTATGGAACCCGCAGAACTCTGCCACACTGTGGACATTTTTTTTCACTGCAATTAGGGTCAAATTGCCGGGTCAAAAGTGTCATTTCTTCGGGTAAATCACCCTCCTGGGCCCGGTTTTAATGTTTAAAAAGGTCAAATATTTGTATTAAATATATAATATTTGTATTTGATCGATGAGTGCTGATTTAAAACCAATTTTAGTGCATTTTGGGCACTTTTGAGAATGGTCGTATGTCGTCGTATTTGGTCGCGCCGACGTTTATGGCTGTCTTTTACCCAGGAAAATCACCTCCAGTGCCCGATATTCATGTCTGCACTTTGCCTGGGTTGACCCCAACCCAACCCCTAACTCTAACCCAAACCCAAACCCAAACCCAAACCCAAACCCAAACCCAAACCCAAACCCAAACCCAAACCCATCTGTGGAGCCCTGTACGCCGCCTAGAGCTAAATAACGTTTTAAAAATTTAAAAAAAAAAAAAAAAATTCTACCCCTGGTAGACCCAAAAAAAAATTCTAGCGCTGGTAGACCCAGAAAAAATTTCTGCGGGCTTTCGATGCACTATTCCTGGGTTGATTTTAAACATTTTCGACCATTTTTGACATTTTCCCAAATTTACCGATCTTTTCCAAAACTTTCTGCGGGCTTTCGATGCACTATTCCTGGGTTGATTTTAAACATTTTCGACCATTTTTGACATTTTCCCAAATTTACCGATCGTTTCCAAAACTTTCTGCGGGCTTTCGATGCACTATTCCTGGGTTGATTTTAAACATTTTCGACCATTTTTGACATTTTCCCAAATTTACCGATCGTTTCCAAAACTTTCTGCGGGCTTTCGATGCACTATTCCTGGGTTGATTTTAAACATTTTCGACCATTTTTGACATTTTCCCAAATTTACCGATCTTTTCCAAAACTTTCTGCGGGCTTTCGATGCACTATTTCTGGGTTGATTTTAACCATTTTCGACCATTTTTAACATTTTTCCAACTTTTTCCACATGTTCCAATGTACGCACTGGGCCGCTATGGAACCCGCAGAACTCTGCCACACTGTGGACATTTTTTTTTACTGCAATTAGGGTCAAATTGCCGGGTCAAAAGTGTCATTTCTTCGGGTAAATCACCCTCCTGGGCCCGGTTTTAATGTTTAAAAAGGTCAAATATTTGTATTAAATATATAATATTTGTATTTGATCGATGAGTGCTGATTTAAAACCAATTTTAGTGCATTTTGGGCACTTTTGAGAATGGTCGTATGTCGTCGTATTTGGTCGCGCCGACGTTTATGGCTGTCTTTTACCCAGGAAAATCACCTCCAGTGCCCGATATTCATGTCTGCACTTTGCCTGGGTTGACCCCAACCCAACCCCTAACTCTAACCCAAACCCAAACCCATCTGTGGAGCCCTGTACGCCGCCTAGAGCTAAATAACGTTTTAAAAATTAAAAAAAAAAAAAAAACAATTCTACCCCTGGTAGACCCAAAAAAAATTTCTAGCGCTGGTAGACCCAGAAAAAATTTCTGCGGGCTTTCGATGCACTATTCCTGGGTTAATTTTAAACATTTTCGACCATTTTTGACATTTTCCCAAATTTACCGATCTTTTCCAAAACTTTCTGCGGGCTTTCAATGCACTATTCCTGGGTTGATTTTAAACATTTTCGACCATTTTTGACATTTTCCCAAATTTACCGATCTTTTCCAAAACTTTCTGCGGGCTTTCAATGCACTATTCCTGGGTTGATTTTAAACATTTTCGACCATTTTTGACATTTTCCCAAATTTACCGATCTTTTCCAAAACTTTCTGCGGGCTTTCAATGCACTATTCCTGGGTTGATTTTAAACATTTTCGACCATTTTTGACATTTTCCCAAATTTACCGATCTTTTCCAAAACTTTCTGCGGGCTTTCAATGCACTATTCCTGGGTTGATTTTAAACATTTTTGACCATTTTTGACATTTTCCCAAATTTACCGATCTTTTCCAAAACTTTCTGCGGGCTTTCAATGCACTATTCCTGGGTTGATTTTAAACATTTTCGACCATTTTTGACATTTTCCCAAATTTACCGATCTTTTCCAAAACTTTCTGCGGGCTTTCGATGCACTATTTCTGGGTTGATTTTAACCATTTTCGACCATTTTTAACATTTTTCCAACTTTTTCCACATGTTCCAATGTACGCACTGGGCCGCTATGGAACCCGCAGAACTCTGCCACACTGTGGACATTTTTTTTTACTGCAATTAGGGTCAAATTGCCGGGTCAAAAGTGTCATTTCTTCGGGTAAATCACCCTCCTGGGCCCGGTTTTAATGTTTAAAAAGGTCAAATATTTGTATTAAATATATAATATTTGTATTTGATCGATGAGTGCTGATTTAAAACCAATTTTAGTGCATTTTGGGCACTTTTGTGAATGGTCGTATGTCGTCGTATTTGGTCGCGCCGACGTTTATGGCTGTCTTTTACCCAGGAAAATCACCTCCAGTGCCCGATATTCATGTCTGCACTTTGCCTGGGTTGACCCCAACCCAACCCCTAACTCTAACCCAAACCCAAACCCAAACCCATCTGTGGAGCCCTGTACGCCGCCTAGAGCTAAATAACGTTTTAAAAATTAAAAAAAAAAAAAAAAAATTTCTACCCCTGGTAGACCCAAAAAAAATTTCTAGCGCTGGTAGACCCAGAAAAAATTTCTGCGGTCTTTCGAAGCACTATTCCTGGGTTAATTTTAAACATTTTCGACCATTTTTGACATTTTCCCAAATTTACCGATCTTTTCCAAAACTTTCTGCGGGCTTTCAATGCACTATTCCTGGGTTGATTTTAAACATTTTCGACCATTTTTGACATTTTCCCAAATTTACCGATCTTTTCCAAAACTTTCTGCGGGCTTTCAATGCACTATTCCTGGGTTGATTTTAAACATTTTCGACCATTTTTGACATTTTCCCAAATTTACCGATCTTTTCCAAAACTTTCTGCGGGCTTTCAATGCACTATTTCTGGGTTGATTTTAACCATTTTCGACCATGTTTAACATTTTTCCAACTTTTTCCACATGTTCCAATGTACGCACTGGGCCGCTATGGAACCCGCAGAACTCTGCCACACTGTGGACATTTTTTTTTACTGCAATTAGGGTCAAATTGCCGGGTCAAAAGTGTCATTTCTTCGGGTAAATCACCCTCCTGGGCCCGGTTTTAATGTTTAAAAAGGTCAAATATTTGTATTAAATATATAATATTTGTATTTGATCGATGAGTGCTGATTTAAAACCAATTTTAGTGCATTTTGGGCACTTTTGTGAATGGTCGTATGTCGTCGTATTTGGTCGCGCCGACGTTTATGGCTGTCTTTTACCCAGGAAAATCACCTCCAGTGCCCGATATTCATGTCTGCACTTTGCCTGGGTTGACCCCAACCCAACCCCTAACTCTAACCCAAACCCAAACCCAAACCCATCTGTGGAGCCCTGTACGCCGCCTAGAGCTAAATAACGTTTTAAAAATTAAAAAAAAAAAAAAAAAAAATTCTACCCCTGGTAGACCCAAAAAAAATTTCTAGCGCTGGTAGACCCAGAAAAAATTTCTGCGGTCTTTCGATGCACTATTCCTGGGTTAATTTTAAACATTTTCGACCATTTTTGACATTTTCCCAAATTTACCGATCTTTTCCAAAACTTTCTGCGGGCTTTCAATGCACTATTCCTGGGTTGATTTTAAACATTTTCGACCATTTTTGACATTTTCCCAAATTTACCGATCTTTTCCAAAACTTTCTGCGGGCTTTCAATGCACTATTCCTGGGTTGATTTTAAACATTTTCGACCATTTTTGACATTTTCCCAAATTTACCGATCTTTTCCAAAACTTTCTGCGGGCTTTCAATGCACTATTCCTGGGTTGATTTTAAACATTTTCGACCATTTTTGACATTTTCCCAAATTTACCGATCTTTTCCAAAACTTTCTGCGGGCTTTCAATGCACTATTCCTGGGTTGATTTTAAACATTTTCGACCATTTTTGACATTTTCCCAAATTTACCGATCTTTTCCAAAACTTTCTGCGGGCTTTCAATGCACTATTCCTGGGTTGATTTTAAACATTTTCGACCATTTTTGACATTTTCCCAAATTTACCGATCTTTTCCAAAACTTTCTGCGGGCTTTCAATGCACTATTCCTGGGTTGATTTTAAACATTTTTGACCATTTTTGACATTTTCCCAAATTTACCGATCTTTTCCAAAACTTTCTGCGGGCTTTCAATGCACTATTCCTGGGTTGATTTTAAACATTTTCGACCATTTTTGACATTTTCCCAAATTTACCGATCTTTTCCAAAACTTTCTGCGGGCTTTCAATGCACTATTCCTGGGTTGATTTTAAACATTTTCGACCATTTTTGACATTTTCCCAAATTTACCGATCTTTTCCAAAACTTTCTGCGGGCTTTCAATGCACTATTCCTGGGTTGATTTTAAACATTTTCGACCATTTTTGACATTTTCCCAAATTTACCGATCTTTTCCAAAACTTTCTGCGGGCTTTCAATGCACTATTCCTGGGTTGATTTTAAACATTTTTGACCATTTTTGACATTTTCCCAAATTTACCGATCTTTTCCAAAACTTTCTGCGGGCTTTCAATGCACTATTCCTGGGTTGATTTTAAACATTTTCGACCATTTTTGACATTTTCCCAAATTTACCGATCTTTTCCAAAACTTTCTGCGGGCTTTCAATGCACTATTCCTGGGTTGATTTTAAACATTTTTGACCATTTTTGACATTTTCCCAAATTTACCGATCTTTTCCAAAACTTTCTGCGGGCTTTCAATGCACTATTCCTGGGTTGATTTTAAACATTTTCGACCATTTTTGACATTTTCCCAAATTTACCGATCTTTTCCAAAACTTTCTGCGGGCTTTCAATGCACTATTCCTGGGTTGATTTTAAACATTTTCGACCATTTTTGACATTTTCCCAAATTTACCGATCTTTTCCAAAACTTTCTGCGGGCTTTCAATGCACTATTCCTGGGTTGATTTTAAACATTTTCGACCATTTTTGACATTTTCCCAAATTTACCGATCTTTTCCAAAACTTTCTGCGGGCTTTCAATGCACTATTCCTGGGTTGATTTTAAACATTTTTGACCATTTTTGACATTTTCCCAAATTTACCGATCTTTTCCAAAACTTTCTGCGGGCTTTCAATGCACTATTCCTGGGTTGATTTTAAACATTTTCGACCATTTTTGACATTTTCCCAAATTTACCGATCTTTTCCAAAACTTTCTGCGGGCTTTCAATGCACTATTCCTGGGTTGATTTTAAACATTTTCGACCATTTTTGACATTTTCCCAAATTTACCGATCTTTTCCAAAACTTTCTGCGGGCTTTCAATGCACTATTCCTGGGTTGATTTTAAACATTTTCGACCATTTTTGACATTTTCCCAAATTTACCGATCTTTTCCAAAACTTTCTGCGGGCTTTCAATGCACTATTCCTGGGTTGATTTTAAACATTTTTGACCATTTTTGACATTTTCCCAAATTTACCGATCTTTTCCAAAACTTTCTGCGGGCTTTCAATGCACTATTCCTGGGTTGATTTTAAACATTTTCGACCATTTTTGACATTTTCCCAAATTTACCGATCTTTTCCAAAACTTTCTGCGGGCTTTCAATGCACTATTCCTGGGTTGATTTTAAACATTTTCGACCATTTTTGACATTTTCCCAAATTTACCGATCTTTTCCAAAACTTTCTGCGGGCTTTCAATGCACTATTCCTGGGTTGATTTTAAACATTTTTGACCATTTTTGACATTTTCCCAAATTTACCGATCTTTTCCAAATCTTTCTGCGGGCTTTCAATGCACTATTCCTGGGTTGATTTTAAACATTTTCGACCATTTTTGACATTTTCCCAAATTTACCGATCTTTTCCAAAACTTTCTGCGGGCTTTCAATGCACTATTCCTGGGTTGATTTTAAACATTTTCGACCATTTTTGACATTTTCCCAAATTTACCGATCTTTTCCAAAACTTTCTGCGGGCTTTCAATGCACTATTCCTGGGTTGATTTTAAACATTTTCGACCATTTTTGACATTTTCCCAAATTTACCGATCTTTTCCAAAACTTTCTGCGGGCTTTCAATGCACTATTCCTGGGTTGATTTTAAACATTTTTGACCATTTTTGACATTTTCCCAAATTTACCGATCTTTTCCAAAACTTTCTGCGGGCTTTCAATGCACTATTCCTGGGTTGATTTTAAACATTTTCGACCATTTTTGACATTTTCCCAAATTTACCGATCTTTTCCAAAACTTTCTGCGGGCTTTCAATGCACTATTCCTGGGTTGATTTTAAACATTTTCGACCATTTTTGACATTTTCCCAAATTTACCGATATTTTCCAAAACTTTCTGCGGGCTTTCAATGCACTATTCCTGGGTTGATTTTAAACATTTTCGACCATTTTTGACATTTTCCCAAATTTACCGATCTTTTCCAAAACTTTCTGCGGGCTTTCAATGCACTATTCCTGGGTTGATTTTAAACATTTTCGACCATTTTTGACATTTTCCCAAATTTACCGATCTTTTCCAAAACTTTCTGCGGGCTTTCAATGCACTATTCCTGGGTTGATTTTAAACATTTTCGACCATTTTTGACATTTTCCCAAATTTACCGATCTTTTCCAAAACTTTCTGCGGGCTTTCAATGCACTATTCCTGGGTTGATTTTAAACATTTTCGACCATTTTTGACATTTTCCCAAATTTACCGATCTTTTCCAAAACTTTCTGCGGGCTTTCAATGCACTATTCCTGGGTTGATTTTAAACATTTTCGACCATTTTTGACATTTTCCCAAATTTACCGATCTTTTCCAAAACTTTCTGCGGGCTTTCAATGCACTATTCCTGGGTTGATTTTAAACATTTTCGACCATTTTTGACATTTTCCCAAATTTACCGATCTTTTCCAAAACTTTCTGCGGGCTTTCAATGCACTATTCCTGGGTTGATTTTAAACATTTTCGACCATTTTTGACATTTTCCCAAATTTACCGATCTTTTCCAAAACTTTCTGCGGGCTTTCAATGCACTATTCCTGGGTTGATTTTAAACATTTTTGACCATTTTTGACATTTTCCCAAATTTACCGATCTTTTCCAAAACTTTCTGCGGGCTTTCAATGCACTATTCCTGGGTTGATTTTAAACATTTTCGACCATTTTTGACATTTTCCCAAATTTACCGATCTTTTCCAAAACTTTCTGCGGGCTTTCAATGCACTATTCCTGGGTTGATTTTAAACATTTTCGACCATTTTTGACATTTTCCCAAATTTACCGATCTTTTCCAAAACTTTCTGCGGGCTTTCAATGCACTATTCCTGGGTTGATTTTAAACATTTTCGACCATTTTTGACATTTTCCCAAATTTACCGATCTTTTCCAAAACTTTCTGCGGGCTTTCAATGCACTATTCCTGGGTTGATTTTAAACATTTTTGACCATTTTTGACATTTTCCCAAATTTACCGATCTTTTCCAAAACTTTCTGCGGGCTTTCAATGCACTATTCCTGGGTTGATTTTAAACATTTTCGACCATTTTTGACATTTTCCCAAATTTACCGATCTTTTCCAAAACTTTCTGCGGGCTTTCAATGCACTATTCCTGGGTTGATTTTAAACATTTTTGACCATTTTTGACATTTTCCCAAATTTACCGATCTTTTCCAAAACTTTCTGCGGGCTTTCAATGCACTATTCCTGGGTTGATTTTAAACATTTTCGACCATTTTTGACATTTTCCCAAATTTACCGATCTTTTCCAAAACTTTCTGCGGGCTTTCAATGCACTATTCCTGGGTTGATTTTAAACATTTTCGACCATTTTTGACATTTTCCCAAATTTACCGATCTTTTCCAAAACTTTCTGCGGGCTTTCAATGCACTATTCCTGGGTTGATTTTAAACATTTTCGACCATTTTTGACATTTTCCCAAATTTACCGATCTTTTCCAAAACTTTCTGCGGGCTTTCAATGCACTATTCCTGGGTTGATTTTAAACATTTTTGACCATTTTTGACATTTTCCCAAATTTACCGATCTTTTCCAAAACTTTCTGCGGGCTTTCAATGCACTATTCCTGGGTTGATTTTAAACATTTTCGACCATTTTTGACATTTTCCCAAATTTACCGATCTTTTCCAAAACTTTCTGCGGGCTTTCAATGCACTATTCCTGGGTTGATTTTAAACATTTTCGACCATTTTTGACATTTTCCCAAATTTACCGATCTTTTCCAAAACTTTCTGCGGGCTTTCAATGCACTATTCCTGGGTTGATTTTAAACATTTTCGACCATTTTTGACATTTTCCCAAATTTACCGATCTTTTCCAAAACTTTCTGCGGGCTTTCAATGCACTATTCCTGGGTTGATTTTAAACATTTTTGACCATTTTTGACATTTTCCCAAATTTACCGATCTTTTCCAAAACTTTCTGCGGGCTTTCAATGCACTATTCCTGGGTTGATTTTAAACATTTTCGACCATTTTTGACATTTTCCCAAATTTACCGATCTTTTCCAAAACTTTCTGCGGGCTTTCAATGCACTATTCCTGGGTTGATTTTAAACATTTTCGACCATTTTTGACATTTTCCCAAATTTACCGATCTTTTCCAAAACTTTCTGCGGGCTTTCAATGCACTATTCCTGGGTTGATTTTAAACATTTTTGACCATTTTTGACATTTTCCCAAATTTACCGATCTTTTCCAAATCTTTCTGCGGGCTTTCAATGCACTATTCCTGGGTTGATTTTAAACATTTTCGACCATTTTTGACATTTTCCCAAATTTACCGATCTTTTCCAAAACTTTCTGCGGGCTTTCAATGCACTATTCCTGGGTTGATTTTAAACATTTTCGACCATTTTTGACATTTTCCCAAATTTACCGATCTTTTCCAAAACTTTCTGCGGGCTTTCAATGCACTATTCCTGGGTTGATTTTAAACATTTTCGACCATTTTTGACATTTTCCCAAATTTACCGATCTTTTCCAAAACTTTCTGCGGGCTTTCAATGCACTATTCCTGGGTTGATTTTAAACATTTTTGACCATTTTTGACATTTTCCCAAATTTACCGATCTTTTCCAAAACTTTCTGCGGGCTTTCAATGCACTATTCCTGGGTTGATTTTAAACATTTTCGACCATTTTTGACATTTTCCCAAATTTACCGATCTTTTCCAAAACTTTCTGCGGGCTTTCAATGCACTATTCCTGGGTTGATTTTAAACATTTTCGACCATTTTTGACATTTTCCCAAATTTACCGATATTTTCCAAAACTTTCTGCGGGCTTTCAATGCACTATTCCTGGGTTGATTTTAAACATTTTCGACCATTTTTGACATTTTCCCAAATTTACCGATCTTTTCCAAAACTTTCTGCGGGCTTTCAATGCACTATTCCTGGGTTGATTTTAAACATTTTCGACCATTTTTGACATTTTCCCAAATTTACCGATCTTTTCCAAAACTTTCTGCGGGCTTTCAATGCACTATTCCTGGGTTGATTTTAAACATTTTCGACCATTTTTGACATTTTCCCAAATTTACCGATCTTTTCCAAAACTTTCTGCGGGCTTTCAATGCACTATTTCTGGGTTGATTTTAACCATTTTCGACCATTTTTAACATTTTTCCAACTTTTTCCACATGTTCCAATGTACGCACTGGGCCGCTATGGAACCCGCAGAACTCTGCCACACTGTGGACATTTTTTTTTACTGCAATTAGGGTCAAATTGCCAGGTCAAAAGTGGCATTTCTTCGGGTAAATCACCCTCCTGGGCCCGGTTTTAATGTTTAAAAAGGTCAAATATTTGTATTAAATATATAATATTTGTATTTGATCGATGAGTGCTGATTTAAAACCAATTTTAGTGCATTTTGGGCACTTTTGAGAATGGTCGTATGTCGTCGTATTTGGTCGCGCCGACGTTTATGGCTGTCTTTTACCCAGGAAAATCACCTCCAGTGCCCGATATTCATGTCTGCACTTTGCCTGGGTTGACCCCAACCCAACCCCTAACTCTAACCCAAACCCAAACCCAAACCCATCTGTGGAGCCCTGTACGCCGCCTAGAGCTAAATAACGTTTTAAAAATTAAAAAAAAAAAAAAAAAAAATTCTACCCCTGGTAGACCCAAAAAAAATTTCTAGCGCTGGTAGACCCAGAAAAAATTTCTGCGGTCTTTCGATGCACTATTCCTGGGTTAATTTTAAACATTTTCGACCATTTTTGACATTTTCCCAAATTTACCGATCTTTTCCAAAACTTTCTGCGGGCTTTCAATGCACTATTCCTGGGTTGATTTTAAACATTTTCGACCATTTTTGACATTTTCCCAAATTTACCGATCTTTTCCAAAACTTTCTGCGGGCTTTCAATGCACTATTCCTGGGTTGATTTTAAACATTTTTGACCATTTTTGACATTTTCCCAAATTTACCGATCTTTTCCAAAACTTTCTGCGGGCTTTCAATGCACTATTCCTGGGTTGATTTTAAACATTTTTGACCATTTTTGACATTTTCCCAAATTTACCGATCTTTTCCAAAACTTTCTGCGGGCTTTCAATGCACTATTCCTGGGTTGATTTTAAACATTTTCGACCATTTTTGACATTTTCCCAAATATACCGATCTTTTCCAAAACTTTCTGCGGGCTTTCAATGCACTATTCCTGGGTTGATTTTAAACATTTTCGACCATTTTTGACATTTTCCCAAATTTACCGATCTTTTCCAAAACTTTCTGCGGGCTTTCAATGCACTATTCCTGGGTTGATTTTAAACATTTTCGACCATTTTTGACATTTTCCCAAATTTACCGATCTTTTCCAAAACTTTCTGCGGGCTTTCAATGCACTATTCCTGGGTTGATTTTAAACATTTTCGACCATTTTTGACATTTTCCCAAATTTACCGATCTTTTCCAAAACTTTCTGCGGGCTTTCAATGCACTATTTCTGGGTTGATTTTAACCATTTTCGACCATTTTTAACATTTTTCCAACTTTTTCCACATGTTCCAATGTACGCACTGGGCCGCTATGGAACCCGCAGAACTCTGCCACACTGTGGACATTTTTTTTTACTGCAATTAGGGTCAAATTGCCGGGTCAAAAGTGTCATTTCTTCGGGTAAATCACCCTCCTGGGCCCGGTTTTAATGTTTAAAAAGGTCAAATATTTGTATTAAATATATAATATTTGTATTTGATCGATGAGTGCTGATTTAAAACCAATTTTAGTGCATTTTGGGCACTTTTGAGAATGGTCGTATGTCGTCGTATTTGGTCGCGCCGACGTTTATGGCTGTCTTTTACCCAGGAAAATCACCTCCAGTGCCCGATATTCATGTCTGCACTTTGCCTGGGTTGACCCCAACCCAACCCCTAACTCTAACCCAAACCCAAACCCAAACCCATCTGTGGAGCCCTGTACGCCGCCTAGAGCTAAATAACGTTTTAAAAATTAAAAAAAAAAAAAAAAAAATTCTACCCCTGGTAGACCCAAAAAAAAATTCTAGCGCTGGTAGACCCAGAAAAAATTTCTAGCGCTGGTAGACCCAGAAAAAATTTCTGCGGTCTTTCGATGCACTATTCCTGGGTTAATTTTAAACATTTTCGACCATTTTTGACATTTTCCCAAATTTACCGATCTTTTCCAAAACTTTCTGCGGGCTTTCAATGCACTATTCCTGTGTTGATTTTAAACATTTTCGACCATTTTTGACATTTTCCCAAATTTACCGATCTTTTCCAAAACTTTCTGCGGGCTTTCAATGCACTATTCCTGGGTTGATTTTAAACATTTTTGACCATTTTTGACATTTTCCCAAATTTACCGATCTTTTCCAAAACTTTCTGCGGGCTTTCAATGCACTATTCCTGGGTTGATTTTAAACATTTTTGACCATTTTTGACATTTTCCCAAATTTACCGATCTTTTCCAAAACTTTCTGCGGGCTTTCAATGCACTATTCCTGGGTTGATTTTAAACATTTTCGACCATTTTTGACATTTTCCCAAATATACCGATCTTTTCCAAAACTTTCTGCGGGCTTTCAATGCACTATTCCTGGGTTGATTTTAAACATTTTTGACCATTTTTGACATTTTCCCAAATTTACCGATCTTTTCCAAAACTTTCTGCGGGCTTTCAATGCACTATTCCTGGGTTGATTTTAAACATTTTCGACCATTTTTGACATTTTCCCAAATTTACCGATCTTTTCCAAAACTTTCTGCGGGCTTTCAATGCACTATTCCTGGGTTGATTTTAAACATTTTTGACCATTTTTGACATTTTCCCAAATTTACCGATCTTTTCCAAAACTTTCTGCGGGCTTTCAATGCACTATTCCTGGGTTGATTTTAAACATTTTCGACCATTTTTGACATTTTCCCAAATTTACCGATCTTTTCCAAAACTTTCTGCGGGCTTTCAATGCACTATTTCTGGGTTGATTTTAACCATTTTCGACCATATTTAACATTTTTCCAACTTTTTCCACATGTTCCAATGTACGCACTGGGCCGCTATGGAACCCGCAGAACTCTGCCACACTGTGGACATTTTTTTTTACTGCAATTAGGGTCAAATTGCCGGGTCAAAAGTGTCATTTCTTCGGGTAAATCACCCTCCTGGGCCCGGTTTTAATGTTTAAAAAGGTCAAATATTTGTATTAAATATATAATATTTGTATTTGATCGATGAGTGCTGATTTAAAACCAATTTTAGTGCATTTTGGGCACTTTTGAGAATGGTCGTATGTCGTCGTATTTGGTCGCGCCGACGTTTATGGCTGTCTTTTACCCAGGAAAATCACCTCCAGTGCCCGATATTCATGTCTGCACTTTGCCTGGGTTGACCCCAACCCAACCCCTAACTCTAACCCAAACCCAAACCCAAACCCATCTGTGGAGCCCTGTACGCCGCCTAGAGCTAAATAACGTTTTAAAAATTAAAAAAAAAAAAAAAAAAATTCTACCCCTGGTAGACCCAAAAAAAATTTCTAGCGCTGGTAGACCCAGAAAAAATTTCTGCGGTCTTTCGATGCACTATTCCTGGGTTAATTTTAAACATTTTCGACCATTTTTGACATTTTCCCAAATTTACCGATCTTTTCCAAAACTTTCTGCGGGCTTTCAATGCACTATTCCTGGGTTGATTTTAAACATTTTCGACCATTTTTGACATTTTCCCAAATTTACCGATCTTTTCCAAAACTTTCTGCGGGCTTTCAATGCACTATTCCTGGGTTGATTTTAAACATTTTTGACCATTTTTGACATTTTCCCAAATTTACCGATCTTTTCCAAAACTTTCTGCGGGCTTTCAATGCACTATTCCTGGGTTGATTTTAAACATTTTCGACCATTTTTGACATTTTCCCAAATTTACCGATCTTTTCCAAAACTTTCTGCGGGCTTTCGGTGCACTATTCCTGGGTTGATTTTAAACATTTTCGACCATTTTTGACATTTTCCCAAATTTACCGATCTTTTTCCAAAACTTTCTGCGGGCTTTCGATGCACTATTATCGACAGATACCAGGTTTCATCGTCGAGCTCCGTATATTTTTCGAGTTTCAGCACTTTTAAAATCGGCGGGGGTTCGCCCCGAGTCGATCCGAGAATAGTGCACCGTGAGCGGATTGGGTCGGCTGATGCCCCGCTGAATTTCTGAGCTCCAGAAATTTTTCTAAGTCCCTCCACACTTAGAAAAAAAACGCTTAAATTTAAGCGGATTTTTTCTAAGTCCCTCCACACTTAGAAAAAAAACGCTTAAATTTAAGCGGATTTTTTCTAAGTCCCTCCACACTTAGAAAAAAAACGCTTAAATTTAAGCGGATTTTTTCTAAGTCCCTCCACACTTAGAAAAAAAACGCTTAAATTTAAGCGGATTTTTTCTAAGTCCCTCCACACTTAGAAAAAAAACGCTTAAATTTAAGCGGATTTTTTCTAAGTCCCTCCACACTTAGAAAAAAAACGCTTAAATTTAAATTTACCGATCTTTTCCAAAACTTTCTGCGGGCTTTCGGTGCACTATTCCTGGGTTGATTTTAAACATTTTCGACCATTTTTGACATTTTCCCAAATTTACCGATCTTTTCCAAAACTTTCTGCGGGCTTTCAATGCACTATTCCTGGGTTGATTTTAAACATTTTTGACCATTTTTGACATTTTCCCAAATTTACCGATCTTTTCCAAAACTTTCTGCGGGCTTTCAATGCACTATTCCTGGGTTGATTTTAAACATTTTCGACCATTTTTGACATTTTCCCAAATATACCGATCTTTTCCAAAACTTTCTGCGGGCTTTCAATGCACTATTCCTGGGTTGATTTTAAACATTTTTGACCATTTTTGACATTTTCCCAAATTTACCGATCTTTTCCAAAACTTTCTGCGGGCTTTCAATGCACTATTCCTGGGTTGATTTTAAACATTTTCGACCATTTTTGACATTTTCCCAAATTTACCGATCTTTTCCAAAACTTTCTGCGGGCTTTCAATGCACTATTCCTGGGTTGATTTTAAACATTTTCGACCATTTTTGACATTTTCCCAAATTTACCGATCTTTTCCAAAACTTTCTGCGGGCTTTCAATGCACTATTCCTGGGTTGATTTTAA
Organism: Stigmatopora argus; assembly: GCF_051989625.1. Classification (NCBI taxonomy): domain Eukaryota; kingdom Metazoa; phylum Chordata; class Actinopteri; order Syngnathiformes; family Syngnathidae; genus Stigmatopora; species Stigmatopora argus. The sequence goes on from NW_027520056.1 coordinate 239,267, forward strand.
ACATTTTCGACCATTTTTGACATTTTCCCAAATTTACCGATCTTTTCCAAAACTTTCTGCGGGCTTTCAATGCACTATTCCTGGGTTGATTTTAAACATTTTCGACCATTTTTGACATTTTCCCAAATTTACCGATCTTTTCCAAAACTTTCTGCGGGCTTTCAATGCACTATTCCTGGGTTGATTTTAAACATTTTCGACCATTTTTGACATTTTCCCAAATTTACCGATCTTTTCCAAAACTTTCTGCGGGCTTTCAATGCACTATTTCTGGGTTGATTTTAACCATTTTCGACCATTTTTAACATTTTTCCAACTTTTTCCACATGTTCCAATGTACGCACTGGGCCGCTATGGAACCCGCAGAACTCTGCCACACTGTGGACATTTTTTTTTACTGCAATTAGGGTCAAATTGCCGGGTCAAAAGTGTCATTTCTTCGGGTAAATCACCCTCCTGGGCCCGGTTTTAATGTTTAAAAAGGTCAAATATTTGTATTAAATATATAATATTTGTATTTGATCGATGAGTGCTGATTTAAAACCAATTTTAGTGCATTTTGGGCACTTTTGAGAATGGTCGTATGTCGTCGTATTTGGTCGCGCCGACGTTTATGGCTGTCTTTTACCCAGGAAAATCACCTCCAGTGCCCGATATTCATGTCTGCACTTTGCCTGGGTTGACCCCAACCCAACCCCTAACTCTAACCCAAACCCAAACCCAAACCCATCTGTGGAGCCCTGTACGCCGCCTAGAGCTAAATAACGTTTTAAAAATTAAAAAAAAAAAAAAAAAAATTCTACCCCTGGTAGACCCAAAAAAAATTTCTAGCGCTGGTAGACCCAGAAAAAATTTCTGCGGTCTTTCGATGCACTATTCCTGGGTTAATTTTAAACATTTTCGACCATTTTTGACATTTTCCCAAATTTACCGATCTTTTCCAAAACTTTCTGCGGGCTTTCAATGCACTATTCCTGGGTTGATTTTAAACATTTTCGACCATTTTTGACATTTTCCCAAATTTACCGATCTTTTCCAAAACTTTCTGCGGGCTTTCAATGCACTATTCCTGGGTTGATTTTAAACATTTTTGACCATTTTTGACATTTTCCCAAATTTACCGATCTTTTCCAAAACTTTCTGCGGGCTTTCAATGCACTATTCCTGGGTTGATTTTAAACATTTTCGACCATTTTTGACATTTTCCCAAATTTACCGATCTTTTCCAAAACTTTCTGCGGGCTTTCGGTGCACTATTCCTGGGTTGATTTTAAACATTTTCGACCATTTTTGACATTTTCCCAAATTTACCGATCTTTTTCCAAAACTTTCTGCGGGCTTTCGATGCACTATTATCGACAGATACCAGGTTTCATCGTCGAGCTCCGTATATTTTTCGAGTTTCAGCACTTTTAAAATCGGCGGGGGTTCGCCCCGAGTCGATCCGAGAATAGTGCACCGTGAGCGGATTGGGTCGGCTGATGCCCCGCTGAATTTCTGAGCTCCAGAAATTTTTCTAAGTCCCTCCACACTTAGAAAAAAAACGCTTAAATTTAAGCGGATTTTTTCTAAGTCCCTCCACACTTAGAAAAAAAACGCTTAAATTTAAGCGGATTTTTTCTAAGTCCCTCCACACTTAGAAAAAAAACGCTTAAATTTAAGCGGATTTTTTCTAAGTCCCTCCACACTTAGAAAAAAAACGCTTAAATTTAAGCGGATTTTTTCTAAGTCCCTCCACACTTAGAAAAAAAACGCTTAAATTTAAGCGGATTTTTTCTAAGTCCCTCCACACTTAGAAAAAAAACGCTTAAATTTAAATTTACCGATCTTTTCCAAAACTTTCTGCGGGCTTTCGGTGCACTATTCCTGGGTTGATTTTAAACATTTTCGACCATTTTTGACATTTTCCCAAATTTACCGATCTTTTCCAAAACTTTCTGCGGGCTTTCAATGCACTATTCCTGGGTTGATTTTAAACATTTTTGACCATTTTTGACATTTTCCCAAATTTACCGATCTTTTCCAAAACTTTCTGCGGGCTTTCAATGCACTATTCCTGGGTTGATTTTAAACATTTTCGACCATTTTTGACATTTTCCCAAATTTACCGATCTTTTCCAAAACTTTCTGCGGGCTTTCAATGCACTATTCCTGGGTTGATTTTAAACATTTTTGACCATTTTTGACATTTTCCCAAATTTACCGATCTTTTCCAAAACTTTCTGCGGGCTTTCAATGCACTATTCCTGGGTTGATTTTAAACATTTTCGACCATTTTTGACATTTTCCCAAATTTACCGATCTTTTCCAAAACTTTCTGCGGGCTTTCAATGCACTATTTCTGGGTTGATTTTAACCATTTTCGACCATGTTTAACATTTTTCCAACTTTTTCCACATGTTCCAATGTACGCACTGGGCCGCTATGGAACCCGCAGAACTCTGCCACACTGTGGACATTTTTTTTTACTGCAATTAGGGTCAAATTGCCGGGTCAAAAGTGTCATTTCTTCGGGTAAATCACCCTCCTGGGCCCGGTTTTAATGTTTAAAAAGGTCAAATATTTGTATTAAATATATAATATTTGTATTTGATCGATGAGTGCTGATTTAAAACCAATTTTAGTGCATTTTGGGCACTTTTGAGAATGGTCGTATGTCGTCGTATTTGGTCGCGCCGACGTTTATAGCTGTCTTTTACCCAGGAAAATCACCTCCAGTGCCCGATATTCATGTCTGCACTTTGCCTGGGTTGACCCCAACCCAACCCCTAACTCTAACCCAAACCCAAACCCATCTGTGGAGCCCTGTACGCCGCCTAGAGCTAAATAACGTTTTAAAAATTAAAAAAAAAAAAAAAAAAATTCTACCCCTGGTAGACCCAAAAAAAATTTCTACCCCTGGTAGACCCAGAAAAAATTTCTAGCGCTGGTAGACCCAGAAAAAATTTCTGCGGTCTTTCGATGCACTATTCCTGGGTTAATTTTAAACATTTTCGACCATTTTTGACATTTTCCCAAATTTACCGATCTTTTCCAAAACTTTCTGCGGGCTTTCAATGCACTATTCCTGGGTTGATTTTAAACATATTTGACCATTTTTGACATTTTCCCAAATTTACCGATCTTTTCCAAAACTTTCTGCGGGCTTTCAATGCACTATTCCTGGGTTGATTTTAAACATTTTTGACCATTTTTGACATTTTCCCAAATTTACCGATCTTTTCCAAAACTTTCTGCGGGCTTTCAATGCACTATTCCTGGGTTGATTTTAAACATTTTCGACCATTTTTGACATTTTCCCAAATTTACCGATCTTTTCCAAAACTTTCTGCGGGCTTTCAATGCACTATTCCTGGGTTGATTTTAAACATTTTCGACCATTTTTGACATTTTCCCAAATTTACCGATCTTTTCCAAAACTTTCTGCGGGCTTTCAATGCACTATTCCTGGGTTGATTTTAAACATTTTCGACCATTTTTGACATTTTCCCAAATATACCGATCTTTTCCAAAACTTTCTGCGGGCTTTCAATGCACTATTCCTGGGTTGATTTTAAACATTTTTGACCATTTTTGACATTTTCCCAAATTTACCGATCTTTTCCAAAACTTTCTGCGGGCTTTCAATGCACTATTCCTGGGTTGATTTTAAACATTTTCGACCATTTTTGACATTTTCCCAAATTTACCGATCTTTTCCAAAACTTTCTGCGGGCTTTCAATGCACTATTCCTGGGTTGATTTTAAACATTTTCGACCATTTTTGACATTTTCCCAAATTTACCGATCTTTTCCAAAACTTTCTGCGGGCTTTCAATGCACTATTCCTGGGTTGATTTTAAACATTTTTGACCATTTTTGACATTTTCCCAAATTTACCGATCTTTTCCAAAACTTTCTGCGGGCTTTCAATGCACTATTCCTGGGTTGATTTTAAACATTTTCGACCATTTTTGACATTTTCCCAAATTTACCGATCTTTTCCAAAACTTTCTGCGGGCTTTCGGTGCACTATTCCTGGGTTGATTTTAAACATTTTCGACCATTTTTGACATTTTCCCAAATTTACCGATCTTTTTCCAAAACTTTCTGCGGGCTTTCGATGCACTATTATCGACAGATACCAGGTTTCATCGTCGAGCTCCGTATATTTTTCGAGTTTCAGCACTTTTAAAATCGGCGGGGGTTCGCCCCGAGTCGATCCGAGAATAGTGCACCGTGAGCGGATTGGGTCGGCTGATGCCCCGCTGAATTTCTGAGCTCCAGAAATTTTTCTAAGTCCCTCCACACTTAGAAAAAAAACGCTTAAATTTAAGCGGATTTTTTCTAAGTCCCTCCACACTTAGAAAAAAAACGCTTAAATTTAAGCGGATTTTTTCTAAGTCCCTCCACACTTAGAAAAAAAACGCTTAAATTTAAGCGGATTTTTTCTAAGTCCCTCCACACTTAGAAAAAAAACGCTTAAATTTAAGCGGATTTTTTCTAAGTCCCTCCACACTTAGAAAAAAAACGCTTAAATTTAAGCGGATTTTTTCTAAGTCCCTCCACACTTAGAAAAAAAACGCTTAAATTTAAATTTACCGATCTTTTCCAAAACTTTCTGCGGGCTTTCGGTGCACTATTCCTGGGTTGATTTTAAACATTTTCGACCATTTTTGACATTTTCCCAAATTTACCGATCTTTTCCAAAATTTTCTGCGGGCTTTCAATGCACTATTCCTGGGTTGATTTTAAACATTTTTGACCATTTTTGACATTTTCCCAAATTTACCGATCTTTTCCAAAACTTTCTGCGGGCTTTCAATGCACTATTCCTGGGTTGATTTTAAACATTTTCGACCATTTTTGACATTTTCCCAAATTTACCGATCTTTTCCAAAACTTTCTGCGGGCTTTCAATGCACTATTCCTGGGTTGATTTTAAACATTTTTGACCATTTTTGACATTTTCCCAAATTTACCGATCTTTTCCAAAACTTTCTGCGGGCTTTCAATGCACTATTCCTGGGTTGATTTTAAACATTTTTGACCATTTTTGACATTTTCCCAAATTTACCGATCTTTTCCAAAACTTTCTGCGGGCTTTCAATGCACTATTCCTGGGTTGATTTTAAACATTTTTGACCATTTTTGACATTTTCCCAAATTTACCGATCTTTTCCAAAACTTTCTGCGGGCTTTCAATGCACTATTCCTGGGTTGATTTTAAACATTTTCGACCATTTTTGACATTTTCCCAAATTTACCGATCTTTTCCAAAACTTTCTGCGGGCTTTCAATGCACTATTTCTGGGTTGATTTTAACCATTTTCGACCATGTTTAACATTTTTCCAACTTTTTCCACATGTTCCAATGTACGCACTGGGCCGCTATGGAACCCGCAGAACTCTGCCACACTGTGGACATTTTTTTTTACTGCAATTAGGGTCAAATTGCCGGGTCAAAAGTGTCATTTCTTCGGGTAAATCACCCTCCTGGGCCCGGTTTTAATGTTTAAAAAGGTCAAATATTTGTATTAAATATATAATATTTGTATTTGATCGATGAGTGCTGATTTAAAACCAATTTTAGTGCATTTTGGGCACTTTTCAGAATGGTCGTATGTCGTCGTATTTGGTCGCGCCGACGTTTATGGCTGTCTTTTACCCAGGAAAATCACCTCCAGTGCCCGATATTCATGTCTGCACTTTGCCTGGGTTGACCCCAACCCAACCCCTAACTCTAACCCAAACCCAAACCCAAACCCATCTGTGGAGCCCTGTACGCCGCCTAGAGCTAAATAACGTTTTAAAAATTAAAAAAAAAAAAAAAAAATTCTACCCCTGGTAGACCCAAAAAAAATTTCTAGCGCTGGTAGACCCAGAAAAAATTTCTGCGGTCTTTCGATGCACTATTCCTGGGTTAATTTTAAACATTTTCGACCATTTTTGACATTTTCCCAAATTTACCGATCTTTTCCAAAACTTTCTGCGGGCTTTCAATGCACTATTCCTGGGTTGATTTTAAACATTTTCGACCATTTTTGACATTTTCCCAAATTTACCGATCTTTTCCAAAACTTTCTGCGGGCTTTCAATGCACTATTCCTGGGTTGATTTTAAACATTTTTGACCATTTTTGACATTTTCCCAAATTTACCGATCTTTTCCAAAACTTTCTGCGGGCTTTCAATGCACTATTCCTGGGTTGATTTTAAACATTTTCGACCATTTTTGACATTTTCCCAAATTTACCGATCTTTTCCAAAACTTTCTGCGGGCTTTCGGTGCACTATTCCTGGGTTGATTTTAAACATTTTCGACCATTTTTGACATTTTCCCAAATTTACCGATCTTTTTCCAAAACTTTCTGCGGGCTTTCGATGCACTATTATCGACAGATACCAGGTTTCATCGTCGAGCTCCGTATATTTTTCGAGTTTCAGCACTTTTAAAATCGGCGGGGGTTCGCCCCGAGTCGATCCGAGAATAGTGCACCGTGAGCGGATTGGGTCGGCTGATGCCCCGCTGAATTTCTGAGCTCCAGAAATTTTTCTAAGTCCCTCCACACTTAGAAAAAAAACGCTTAAATTTAAGCAGATTTTTTCTAAGTCCCTCCACACAGAAAAAAAACGCTTAAATTTAAGCGGATTTTTTCTAAGTCCCTCCACACTTAGAAAAAAAACGCTTAAATTTAAGCGGATTTTTTCTAAGTCCCTCCACACTTAGAAAAAAAACGCTTAAATTTAAGCGGATTTTTTCTAAGTCCCTCCACACTTAGAAAAAAAAACGCTTAAATTTAAGCGGATTTTTTCTAAGTCCCTCCACACTTAGAAAAAAAACGCTTAAATTTAAGCGGATTTTTTCTAAGTCCCTCCACACTTAGAAAAAAAACGCTTAAATTTAAATTTACCGATCTTTTCCAAAACTTTCTGCGGGCTTTCGGTGCACTATTCCTGGGTTGATTTTAAACATTTTCGACCATTTTTGACATTTTCCCAAATTTACCGATCTTTTCCAAAATTTTCTGCGGGCTTTCAATGCACTATTCCTGGGTTGATTTTAAACATTTTTGACCATTTTTGACATTTTCCCAAATTTACCGATCTTTTCCAAAACTTTCTGCGGGCTTTCAATGCACTATTCCTGGGTTGATTTTAAACATTTTCGACCATTTTTGACATTTTCCCAAATTTACCGATCTTTTCCAAAACTTTCTGCGGGCTTTCAATGCACTATTCCTGGGTTGATTTTAAACATTTTTGACCATTTTTGACATTTTCCCAAATTTACCGATCTTTTCCAAAACTTTCTGCGGGCTTTCAATGCACTATTCCTGGGTTGATTTTAAACATTTTTGACCATTTTTGACATTTTCCCAAATTTACCGATCTTTTCCAAAACTTTCTGCGGGCTTTCAATGCACTATTCCTGGGTTGATTTTAAACATTTTTGACCATTTTTGACATTTTCCCAAATTTACCGATCTTTTCCAAAACTTTCTGCGGGCTTTCAATGCACTATTCCTGGGTTGATTTTAAACATTTTCGACCATTTTTGACATTTTCCCAAATTTACCGATCTTTTCCAAAACTTTCTGCGGGCTTTCAATGCACTATTTCTGGGTTGATTTTAACCATTTTCGACCATGTTTAACATTTTTCCAACTTTTTCCACATGTTCCAATGTACGCACTGGGCCGCTATGGAACCCGCAGAACTCTGCCACACTGTGGACATTTTTTTTTACTGCAATTAGGGTCAAATTGCCGGGTCAAAAGTGTCATTTCTTCGGGTAAATCACCCTCCTGGGCCCGGTTTTAATGTTTAAAAAGGTCAAATATTTGTATTAAATATATAATATTTGTATTTGATCGATGAGTGCTGATTTAAAACCAATTTTAGTGCATTTTGGGCACTTTTGAGAATGGTCGTATGTCGTCGTATTTGGTCGCGCCGACGTTTATGGCTGTCTTTTACCCAGGAAAATCACCTCCAGTGCCCGATATTCATGTCTGCACTTTGCCTGGGTTGACCCCAACCCAACCCCTAACTCTAACCCAAACCCAAACCCATCTGTGGAGCCCTGTACGCCGCCTAGAGCTAAATAACGTTTTAAAAATTAAAAAAAAAAAAAAAAAATTTCTACCCCTGGTAGACCCAAAAAAAATTTCTAGCGCTGGTAGACCCAGAAAAAATTTCTGCGGTCTTTCGATGCACTATTCCTGGGTTAATTTTAAACATTTTCGACCATTTTTGACATTTTCCCAAATTTACCGATCTTTTCCAAAACTTTCTGCGGGCTTTCAATGCACTATTCCTGGGTTGATTTTAAACATTTTCGACCATTTTTGACATTTTCCCAAATTTACCGATCTTTTCCAAAACTTTCTGCGGGCTTTCAATGCACTATTCCTGGGTTGATTTTAAACATTTTTGACCATTTTTGACATTTTCCCAAATTTACCGATCTTTTCCAAAACTTTCTGCGGGCTTTCAATGCACTATTCCTGGGTTGATTTTAAACATTTTTGACCATTTTTGACATTTTCCCAAATTTACCGATCTTTTCCAAAACTTTCTGCGGGCTTTCAATGCACTATTCCTGGGTTGATTTTAAACATTTTCGACCATTTTTGACATTTTCCCAAATATACCGATCTTTTCCAAAACTTTCTGCGGGCTTTCAATGCACTATTCCTGGGTTGATTTTAAACATTTTTGACCATTTTTGACATTTTCCCAAATTTACCGATCTTTTCCAAAACTTTCTGCGGGCTTTCAATGCACTATTCCTGGGTTGATTTTAAACATTTTCGACCATTTTTGACATTTTCCCAAATTTACCGATCTTTTCCAAAACTTTCTGCGGGCTTTCAATGCACTATTCCTGGGTTGATTTTAAACATTTTCGACCATTTTTGACATTTTCCCAAATTTACCGATCTTTTCCAAAACTTTCTGCGGGCTTTCAATGCACTATTTCTGGGTTGATTTTAACCATTTTCGACCATTTTTAACATTTTTCCAACTTTTTCCACATGTTCCAATGTACGCACTGGGCCGCTATGGAACCCGCAGAACTCTGCCACACTGTGGACATTTTTTTTTACTGCAATTAGGGTCAAATTGCCGGGTCAAAAGTGTCATTTCTTCGGGTAAATCACCCTCCTGGGCCCGGTTTTAATGTTTAAAAAGGTCAAATATTTGTATTAAATATATAATATTTGTATTTGATCGATGAGTGCTGATTTAAAACCAATTTTAGTGCATTTTGGGCACTTTTGAGAATGGTCGTATGTCGTCGTATTTGGTCGCGCCGACGTTTATGGCTGTCTTTTACCCAGGAAAATCACCTCCAGTGCCCGATATTCATGTCTGCACTTTGCCTGGGTTGACCCCAACCCAACCCCTAACTCTAACCCAAACCCAAACCCAAACCCATCTGTGGAGCCCTGTACGCCGCCTAGAGCTAAATAACGTTTTAAAAATTAAAAAAAAAAAAAAAAAAATTCTACCCCTGGTAGACCCAAAAAAAATTTCTAGCGCTGGTAGACCCAGAAAAAATTTCTGCTGTCTTTCGATGCACTATTCCTGGGTTAATTTTAAACATTTTCGACCATTTTTGACATTTTCCCAAATTTACCGATCTTTTCCAAAACTTTCTGCGGGCTTTCAATGCACTATTCCTGGGTTGATTTTAAACATTTTCGACCATTTTTGACATTTTCCCAAATTTACCGATCTTTTCCAAAACTTTCTGCGGGCTTTCAATGCACTATTCCTGGGTTGATTTTAAACATTTTCGACTATTTTTGACATTTTCCCAAATTTACCGATCTTTTCCAAAACTTTCTGCGGGCTTTCAATGCACTATTCCTGGGTTGATTTTAAACATTTTTGACCATTTTTGACATTTTCCCAAATTTACCGATCTTTTCCAAAACTTTCTGCGGGCTTTCAATGCACTATTCCTGGGTTGATTTTAAACATTTTCGACCATTTTTGACATTTTCCCAAATTTACCGATCTTTTCCAAAACTTTCTGCGGGCTTTCGGTGCACTATTCCTGGGTTGATTTTAAACATTTTCGACCATTTTTGACATTTTCCCAAATTTACCGATCTTTTTCCAAAACTTTCTGCGGGCTTTCGATGCACTATTATCGACAGATACCAGGTTTCATCGTCGAGCTCCGTATATTTTTCGAGTTTCAGCACTTTTAAAATCGGCGGGGGTTCGCCCCGAGTCGATCCGAGAATAGTGCACCGTGAGCGGATTGGGTCGGCTGATGCCCCGCTGAATTTCTGAGCTCCAGAAATTTTTCTAAGTCCCTCCACACTTAGAAAAAAAACACTTAAATTTAAGCGGATTTTTTCTAAGTCCCTCCACACTTAGAAAAAAAACGCTTAAATTTAAGCGGATTTTTTCTAAGTCCCTCCACACTTAGAAAAAAAACGCTTAAATTTAAGCGGATTTTTTCTAAGTCCCTCCACACTTAGAAAAAAAAACGCTTAAATTTAAGCGGATTTTTTCTAAGTCCCTCCACACTTAGAAAAAAAACGCTTAAATTTAAGCGGATTTTTTCTAAGTCCCTCCACACTTAGAAAAAAAACGCTTACATTTAAATTTACCGATCTTTTCCAAAACTTTCTGCGGGCTTTCAATGCACTATTCCTGGGTTGATTTTAAACATTTTCGACCATTTTTGACATTTTCCCAAATTTACCGATCTTTTCCAAAACTTTCTGCGGGCTTTCAATGCACTATTCCTGGGTTGATTTTAAACATTTTCGACCATTTTTGACATTTTCCCAAATTTACCGATCTTTTCCAAAACTTTCTGCGGGCTTTCAATGCACTATTCCTGGGTTGATTTTAAACATTTTCGACCATTTTTGACATTTTCCCAAATTTACCGATATTTTCCAAAACTTTCTGCGGGCTTTCAATGCACTATTCCTGGGTTGATTTTAAACATTTTCGACCATTTTTGACATTTTCCCAAATTTACCGATCTTTTCCAAAACTTTCTGCGGGCTTTCAATGCACTATTCCTGGGTTGATTTTAAACATTTTCGACCATTTTTGACATTTTCCCAAATTTACCGATCTTTTCCAAAACTTTCTGCGGGCTTTCAATGCACTATTCCTGGGTTGATTTTAAACATTTTCGACCATTTTTGACATTTTCCCAAATTTACCGATCTTTTCCAAAACTTTCTGCGGGCTTTCAATGCACTATTTCTGGGTTGATTTTAACCATTTTCGACCATTTTTAACATTTTTCCAACTTTTTCCACATGTTCCAATGTACGCACTGGGCCGCTATGGAACCCGCAGAACTCTGCCACACTGTGGACATTTTTTTTTACTGCAATTAGGGTCAAATTGCCAGGTCAAAAGTGGCATTTCTTCGGGTAAATCACCCTCCTGGGCCCGGTTTTAATGTTTAAAAAGGTCAAATATTTGTATTAAATATATAATATTTGTATTTGATCGATGAGTGCTGATTTAAAACCAATTTTAGTGCATTTTGGGCACTTTTGAGAATGGTCGTATGTCGTCGTATTTGGTCGCGCCGACGTTTATGGCTGTCTTTTACCCAGGAAAATCACCTCCAGTGCCCGATATTCATGTCTGCACTTTGCCTGGGTTGACCCCAACCCAACCCCTAACTCTAACCCAAACCCAAACCCATCTGTGGAGCCCTGTACGCCGCCTAGAGCTAAATAACGTTTTAAAAATTAAAAAAAAAAAAAAAAAATTTCTACCCCTGGTAGACCCAAAAAAAATTTCTAGCGCTGGTAGACCCAGAAAAAATTTCTGCGGTCTTTCGATGCACTATTCCTGGGTTAATTTTAAACATTTTCGACCATTTTTGACATTTTCCCAAATTTACCGATCTTTTCCAAAACTTTCTGCGGGCTTTCAATGCACTATTCCTGGGTTGATTTTAAACATTTTCGACCATTTTTGACATTTTCCCAAATTTACCGATCTTTTCCAAAACTTTCTGCGGGCTTTCAATGCACTATTCCTGGGTTGATTTTAAACATTTTTGACCATTTTTGACATTTTCCCAAATTTACCGATCTTTTCCAAAACTTTCTGCGGGCTTTCAATGCACTATTCCTGGGTTGATTTTAAACATTTTTGACCATTTTTGACATTTTCCCAAATTTACCGATCTTTTCCAAAACTTTCTGCGGGCTTTCAATGCACTATTCCTGGGTTGATTTTAAACATTTTCGACCATTTTTGACATTTTCCCAAATATACCGATCTTTTCCAAAACTTTCTGCGGGCTTTCAATGCACTATTCCTGGGTTGATTTTAAACATTTTTGACCATTTTTGACATTTTCCCAAATTTACCGATCTTTTCCAAAACTTTCTGCGGGCTTTCAATGCACTATTCCTGGGTTGATTTTAAACATTTTCGACCATTTTTGACATTTTCCCAAATTTACCGATCTTTTCCAAAACTTTCTGCGGGCTTTCAATGCACTATTCCTGGGTTGATTTTAAACATTTTCGACCATTTTTGACATTTTCCCAAATTTACCGATCTTTTCCAAAACTTTCTGCGGGCTTTCAATGCACTATTTCTGGGTTGATTTTAACCATTTTCGACCATTTTTAACATTTTTCCAACTTTTTCCACATGTTCCAATGTACGCACTGGGCCGCTATGGAACCCGCAGAACTCTGCCACACTGTGGACATTTTTTTTTACTGCAATTAGGGTCAAATTGCCGGGTCAAAAGTGTCATTTCTTCGGGTAAATCACCCTCCTGGGCCCGGTTTTAATGTTTAAAAAGGTCAAATATTTGTATTAAATATATAATATTTGTATTTGATCGATGAGTGCTGATTTAAAACCAATTTTAGTGCATTTTGGGCACTTTTGAGAATGGTCGTATGTCGTCGTATTTGGTCGCGCCGACGTTTATGGCTGTCTTTTACCCAGGAAAATCACCTCCAGTGCCCGATATTCATGTCTGCACTTTGCCTGGGTTGACCCCAACCCAACCCCTAACTCTAACCCAAACCCAAACCCAAACCCATCTGTGGAGCCCTGTACGCCGCCTAGAGCTAAATAACGTTTTAAAAATTAAAAAAAAAAAAAAAAAAATTCTACCCCTGGTAGACCCAAAAAAAATTTCTAGCGCTGGTAGACCCAGAAAAAATTTCTGCTGTCTTTCGATGCACTATTCCTGGGTTAATTTTAAACATTTTCGACCATTTTTGACATTTTCCCAAATTTACCGATCTTTTCCAAAACTTTCTGCGGGCTTTCAATGCACTATTCCTGGGTTGATTTTAAACATTTTCGACCATTTTTGACATTTTCCCAAATTTACCGATCTTTTCCAAAACTTTCTGCGGGCTTTCAATGCACTATTCCTGGGTTGATTTTAAACATTTTCGACTATTTTTGACATTTTCCCAAATTTACCGATCTTTTCCAAAACTTTCTGCGGGCTTTCAATGCACTATTCCTGGGTTGATTTTAAACATTTTTGACCATTTTTGACATTTTCCCAAATTTACCGATCTTTTCCAAAACTTTCTGCGGGCTTTCAATGCACTATTCCTGGGTTGATTTTAAACATTTTCGACCATTTTTGACATTTTCCCAAATTTACCGATCTTTTCCAAAACTTTCTGCGGGCTTTCGGTGCACTATTCCTGGGTTGATTTTAAACATTTTCGACCATTTTTGACATTTTCCCAAATTTACCGATCTTTTTCCAAAACTTTCTGCGGGCTTTCGATGCACTATTATCGACAGATACCAGGTTTCATCGTCGAGCTCCGTATATTTTTCGAGTTTCAGCACTTTTAAAATCGGCGGGGGTTCGCCCCGAGTCGATCCGAGAATAGTGCACCGTGAGCGGATTGGGTCGGCTGATGCCCCGCTGAATTTCTGAGCTCCAGAAATTTTTCTAAGTCCCTCCACACTTAGAAAAAAAACACTTAAATTTAAGCGGATTTTTTCTAAGTCCCTCCACACTTAGAAAAAAAAACGCTTAAATTTAAGCGGATTTTTTCTAAGTCCCTCCACACTTAGAAAAAAAAACGCTTAAATTTAAGCGGATTTTTTCTAAGTCCCTCCACACTTAGAAAAAAAACGCTTAAATTTAAGCGGATTTTTTCTAAGTCCCTCCACACTTAGAAAAAAAACGCTTAAATTTAAGCGGATTTTTTCTAAGTCCCTCCACACTTAGAAAAAAAACGCTTACATTTAAATTTACCGATCTTTTCCAAAACTTTCTGCGGGCTTTCAATGCACTATTCCTGGGTTGATTTTAAACATTTTCGACCATTTTTGACATTTTCCCAAATTTACCGATCTTTTCCAAAACTTTCTGCGGGCTTTCAATGCACTATTCCTGGGTTGATTTTAAACATTTTCGACCATTTTTGACATTTTCCCAAATTTACCGATATTTTCCAAAACTTTCTGCGGGCTTTCAATGCACTATTCCTGGGTTGATTTTAAACATTTTCGACCATTTTTGACATTTTCCCAAATTTACCGATCTTTTCCAAAACTTTCTGCGGGCTTTCAATGCACTATTCCTGGGTTGATTTTAAACATTTTCGACCATTTTTGACATTTTCCCAAATTTACCGATCTTTTCCAAAACTTTCTGCGGGCTTTCAATGCACTATTCCTGGGTTGATTTTAAACATTTTCGACCATTTTTGACATTTTCCCAAATTTACCGATCTTTTCCAAAACTTTCTGCGGGCTTTCAATGCACTATTTCTGGGTTGATTTTAACCATTTTCGACCATTTTTAACATTTTTCCAACTTTTTCCACATGTTCCAATGTACGCACTGGGCCGCTATGGAACCCGCAGAACTCTGCCACACTGTGGACATTTTTTTTTACTGCAATTAGGGTCAAATTGCCAGGTCAAAAGTGGCATTTCTTCGGGTAAATCACCCTCCTGGGCCCGGTTTTAATGTTTAAAAAGGTCAAATATTTGTATTAAATATATAATATTTGTATTTGATCGATGAGTGCTGATTTAAAACCAATTTTAGTGCATTTTGGGCACTTTTGAGAATGGTCGTATGTCGTCGTATTTGGTCGCGCCGACGTTTATGGCTGTCTTTTACCCAGGAAAATCACCTCCAGTGCCCGATATTCATGTCTGCACTTTGCCTGGGTTGACCCCAACCCAACCCCTAACTCTAACCCAAACCCAAACCCAAACCCATCTGTGGAGCCCTGTACGCCGCCTAGAGCTAAATAACGTTTTAAAAATTAAAAAAAAAAAAAAAAAATTCTACCCCTGGTAGACCCAAAAAAAATTTCTAGCGCTGGTAGACCCAGAAAAAATTTCTGCGGTCTTTCGATGCACTATTCCTGGGTTAATTTTAAACATTTTCAACCATTTTTGACATTTTCCCAAATTTACCGATCTTTTCCAAAACTTTCTGCGGGCTTTCAATGCACTATTCCTGGGTTGATTTTAAACATTTTCGACCATTTTTGACATTTTCCCAAATTTACCGATCTTTTCCAAAACTTTCTGCGGGCTTTCAATGCACTATTCCTGGGTTGATTTTAAACATTTTTGACCATTTTTGACATTTTCCCAAATTTACCGATCTTTTCCAAAACTTTCTGCGGGCTTTCAATGCACTATTCCTGGGTTGATTTTAAACATTTTTGACCATTTTTGACATTTTCCCAAATTTACCCATCTTTTCCAAAACTTTCTGCGGGCTTTCAATGCACTATTCCTGGGTTGATTTTAAACATTTTTGACCATTTTTGACATTTTCCCAAATTTACCGATCTTTTCCAAAACTTTCTGCGGGCTTTCAATGCACTATTCCTGGGTTGATTTTAAACATTTTCGACCATTTTTGACATTTTCCCAAATTTACCGATCTTTTCCAAAACTTTCTGCGGGCTTTCAATGCACTATTTCTGGGTTGATTTTAACCATTTTCGACCATGTTTAACATTTTTCCAACTTTTTCCACATGTTCCAATGTACGCACTGGGCCGCTATGGAACCCGCAGAACTCTGCCACACTGTGGACATTTTTTTTTACTGCAATTAGGGTCAAATTGCCAGGTCAAAAGTGTCATTTCTTCGGGTAAATCACCCTCCTGGGCCCGGTTTTAATGTTTAAAAAGGTCAAATATTTGTATTAAATATATAATATTTGTATTTGATCGATGAGTGCTGATTTAAAACCAATTTTAGTGCATTTTGGGCACTTTTGAGAATGGTCGTATGTCGTCGTATTTGGTCGCGCCGACGTTTATGGCTGTCTTTTACCCAGGAAAATCACCTCCAGTGCCCGATATTCATGTCTGCACTTTGCCTGGGTTGACCCCAACCCAACCCCTAACTCTAACCCAAACCCAAACCCAAACCCATCTGTGGAGCCCTGTACGCCGCCTAGAGCTAAATAACGTTTTAAAAATTAAAAAAAAAAAAAAAAAAAATTCTACCCCTGGTAGACCCAAAAAAAATTTCTAGCGCTGGTAGACCCAGAAAAAATTTCTGCGGTCTTTCGATGCACTATTCCTGGGTTAATTTTAAACATTTTCGACCATTTTTGACATTTTCCCAAATTTACCGATCTTTTCCAAAACTTTCTGCGGGCTTTCAATGCACTATTCCTGGGTTGATTTTAAACATTTTCGACCATTTTTGACATTTTCCCAAATTTACCGATCTTTTCCAAAACTTTCTGCGGGCTTTCAATGCACTATTCCTGGGTTGATTTTAAACATTTTTGACCATTTTTGACATTTTCCCAAATTTACCGATCTTTTCCAAAACTTTCTGCGGGCTTTCAATGCACTATTCCTGGGTTGATTTTAAACATTTTTGACCATTTTTGACATTTTCCCAAATTTACCGATCTTTTCCAAAACTTTCTGCGGGCTTTCAATGCACTATTCCTGGGTTGATTTTAAACATTTTCGACCATTTTTGACATTTTCCCAAATATACCGATCTTTTCCAAAACTTTCTGCGGGCTTTCAATGCACTATTCCTGGGTTGATTTTAAACATTTTCGACCATTTTTGACATTTTCCCAAATTTACCGATCTTTTCCAAAACTTTCTGCGGGCTTTCAATGCACTATTCCTGGGTTGATTTTAAACATTTTCGACCATTTTTGACATTTTCCCAAATTTACCGATCTTTTCCAAAACTTTCTGCGGGCTTTCAATGCACTATTCCTGGGTTGATTTTAAACATTTTTGACCATTTTTGACATTTTCCCAAATTTACCGATCTTTTCCAAAACTTTCTGCGGGCTTTCAATGCACTATTCCTGGGTTGATTTTAAACATTTTCGACCATTTTTGACATTTTCCCAAATTTACCGATCTTTTCCAAAACTTTCTGCGGGCTTTCAATGCACTATTCCTGGGTTGATTTTAAACATTTTCGACCATTTTTGACATTTTCCCAAATTTACCGATCTTTTCCAAAACTTTCTGCGGGCTTTCAATGCACTATTTCTGGGTTGATTTTAACCATTTTCGACCATTTTTAACATTTTTCCAACTTTTTCCACATGTTCCAATGTACGCACTGGGCCGCTATGGAACCCGCAGAACTCTGCCACACTGTGGACATTTTTTTTTACTGCAATTAGGGTCAAATTGCCGGGTCAAAAGTGTCATTTCTTCGGGTAAATCACCCTCCTGGGCCCGGTTTTAATGTTTAAAAAGGTCAAATATTTGTATTAAATATATAATATTTGTATTTGATCGATGAGTGCTGATTTAAAACCAATTTTAGTGCATTTTGGGCACTTTTGAGAATAAAAAAAAAAAAAAAAAAATTCTACCCCTGGTAGACCCAAAAAAAATTTCTAGCGCTGGTAGACCCAGAAAAAATTTCTGCGGTCTTTCGATGCACTATTCCTGGGTTAATTTTAAACATTTTCGACCATTTTTGACATTTTCCCAAATTTACCGATCTTTTCCAAAACTTTCTGCGGGCTTTCAATGCACTATTCCTGGGTTGATTTTAAACATTTTCGACCATTTTTGACATTTTCCCAAATTTACCGATCTTTTCCAAAACTTTCTGCGGGCTTTCAATGCACTATTCCTGGGTTGATTTTAAACATTTTCGACCATTTTTAACATTTTTCCAACTTTTTCCACATGTTCCAATGTACGCACTGGGCCGCTATGGAACCCGCAGAACTCTGCCACACTGTGGACATTTTTTTTTACTGCAATTAGGGTCAAATTGCCAGGTCAAAAGTGTCATTTCTTCGGGTAAATCACCCTCCTGGGCCCGGTTTTAATGTTTAAAAAGGTCAAATATTTGTATTAAATATATAATATTTGTATTTGATCGATGAGTGCTGATTTAAAACCAATTTTAGTGCATTTTGGGCACTTTTGAGAATGGTCGTATGTCGTCGTATTTGGTCGCGCCGACGTTTATGGCTGTCTTTTACCCAGGAAAATCACCTCCAGTGCCCGATATTCATGTCTGCACTTTGCCTGGGTTGACCCCAACCCAACCCCTAACTCTAACCCAAACCCATCTGTGGAGCCCTGTACGCCGCCTAGAGCTAAATAACGTTTTAAAAATTAAAAAAAAAAAAAAAAAATTTCTACCCCTGGTAGACCCAAAAAAAAATTCTAGCGCTGGTAGACCCAGAAAAAATTTCTGCGGTCTTTCGATGC
Organism: Stigmatopora argus; assembly: GCF_051989625.1. Taxonomy (NCBI): domain Eukaryota; kingdom Metazoa; phylum Chordata; class Actinopteri; order Syngnathiformes; family Syngnathidae; genus Stigmatopora; species Stigmatopora argus. Next base: position 257,949 of record NW_027520056.1, read on the forward strand.
ACTATTCCTGGGTTAATTTTAAACATTTTCGACCATTTTTGACATTTTCCCAAATGTACCGATCTTTTCCAAAACTTTCTGCGGGCTTTCAATGCACTATTCCTGGGTTGATTTTAAACATTTTTGACCATTTTTGACATTTTCCCAAATTTACCGATCTTTTCCAAAACTTTCTGCGGGCTTTCAATGCACTATTCCTGGGTTGATATTAAACATTTTCGACCATTTTTGACATTTTCCCAAATTTACCGATCTTTTCCAAAACTTTCTGCGGGCTTTCAATGCACTATTCCTGGGTTGATTTTAAACATTTTTGACCATTTTTGACATTTTCCCAAATTTACCGATCTTTTCCAAAACTTTCTGCGGGCTTTCAATGCACTATTCCTGGGTTGATTTTAAACATTTTCGACCATTTTTGACATTTTCCCAAATTTACCGATCTTTTCCAAAACTTTCTGCGGGCTTTCAATGCACTATTCCTGGGTTGATTTTAAACATTTTCGACCATTTTTGACATTTTCCCAAATTTACCGATCTTTTCCAAAACTTTCTGCGGGCTTTCAATGCACTATTCCTGGGTTGATTTTAAACATTTTCGACCATTTTTGACATTTTCCCAAATTTACCGATCTTTTCCAAAACTTTCTGCGGGCTTTCAATGCACTATTCCTGGGTTGATTTTAAACATTTTCGACCATTTTTGACATTTTCCCAAATTTACCGATCTTTTCCAAAACTTTCTGCGGGCTTTCAATGCACTATTCCTGGGTTGATTTTAAACATTTTCGACCATTTTTGACATTTTCCCAAATTTACCGATCTTTTCCAAAACTTTCTGCGGGCTTTCAATGCACTATTCCTGGGTTGATTTTAAACATTTTTGACCATTTTTGACATTTTCCCAAATTTACCGATCTTTTCCAAAACTTTCTGCGGGCTTTCAATGCACTATTCCTGGGTTGATTTTAAACATTTTCGACCATTTTTGACATTTTCCCAAATTTACCGATCTTTTCCAAAACTTTCTGCGGGCTTTCAATGCACTATTCCTGGGTTGATTTTAAACATTTTCGACCATTTTTGACATTTTCCCAAATTTACCGATCTTTTCCAAAACTTTCTGCGGGCTTTCAATGCACTATTCCTGGGTTGATTTTAAACATTTTCGACCATTTTTGACATTTTCCCAAATTTACCGATCTTTTCCAAAACTTTCTGCGGGCTTTCAATGCACTATTCCTGGGTTGATTTTAAACATTTTTGACCATTTTTGACATTTTCCCAAATTTACCGATCTTTTCCAAAACTTTCTGCGGGCTTTCAATGCACTATTCCTGGGTTGATTTTAAACATTTTCGACCATTTTTGACATTTTCCCAAATTTACCGATCTTTTCCAAAACTTTCTGCGGGCTTTCAATGCACTATTCCTGGGTTGATTTTAAACATTTTTGACCATTTTTGACATTTTCCCAAATTTACCGATCTTTTCCAAAACTTTCTGCGGGCTTTCAATGCACTATTCCTGGGTTGATTTTAAACATTTTCGACCATTTTTGACATTTTCCCAAATTTACCGATCTTTTCCAAAACTTTCTGCGGGCTTTCAATGCACTATTCCTGGGTTGATTTTAAACATTTTCGACCATTTTTGACATTTTCCCAAATTTACCGATCTTTTCCAAAACTTTCTGCGGGCTTTCAATGCACTATTCCTGGGTTGATTTTAAACATTTTCGACCATTTTTGACATTTTCCCAAATTTACCGATCTTTTCCAAAACTTTCTGCGGGCTTTCAATGCACTATTCCTGGGTTGATTTTAAACATTTTTGACCATTTTTGACATTTTCCCAAATTTACCGATCTTTTCCAAAACTTTCTGCGGGCTTTCAATGCACTATTCCTGGGTTGATTTTAAACATTTTCGACCATTTTTGACATTTTCCCAAATTTACCGATCTTTTCCAAAACTTTCTGCGGGCTTTCAATGCACTATTCCTGGGTTGATTTTAAACATTTTCGACCATTTTTGACATTTTCCCAAATTTACCGATCTTTTCCAAAACTTTCTGCGGGCTTTCAATGCACTATTCCTGGGTTGATTTTAAACATTTTCGACCATTTTTGACATTTTCCCAAATTTACCGATCTTTTCCAAAACTTTCTGCGGGCTTTCAATGCACTATTCCTGGGTTGATTTTAAACATTTTTGACCATTTTTGACATTTTCCCAAATTTACCGATCTTTTCCAAAACTTTCTGCGGGCTTTCAATGCACTATTCCTGGGTTGATTTTAAACATTTTCGACCATTTTTGACATTTTCCCAAATTTACCGATCTTTTCCAAAACTTTCTGCGGGCTTTCAATGCACTATTCCTGGGTTGATTTTAAACATTTTCGACCATTTTTGACATTTTCCCAAATTTACCGATCTTTTCCAAAACTTTCTGCGGGCTTTCAATGCACTATTCCTGGGTTGATTTTAAACATTTTTGACCATTTTTGACATTTTCCCAAATTTACCGATCTTTTCCAAATCTTTCTGCGGGCTTTCAATGCACTATTCCTGGGTTGATTTTAAACATTTTCGACCATTTTTGACATTTTCCCAAATTTACCGATCTTTTCCAAAACTTTCTGCGGGCTTTCAATGCACTATTCCTGGGTTGATTTTAAACATTTTCGACCATTTTTGACATTTTCCCAAATTTACCGATCTTTTCCAAAACTTTCTGCGGGCTTTCAATGCACTATTCCTGGGTTGATTTTAAACATTTTCGACCATTTTTGACATTTTCCCAAATTTACCGATCTTTTCCAAAACTTTCTGCGGGCTTTCAATGCACTATTCCTGGGTTGATTTTAAACATTTTTGACCATTTTTGACATTTTCCCAAATTTACCGATCTTTTCCAAAACTTTCTGCGGGCTTTCAATGCACTATTCCTGGGTTGATTTTAAACATTTTCGACCATTTTTGACATTTTCCCAAATTTACCGATCTTTTCCAAAACTTTCTGCGGGCTTTCAATGCACTATTCCTGGGTTGATTTTAAACATTTTTGACCATTTTTGACATTTTCCCAAATTTACCGATCTTTTCCAAAACTTTCTGCGGGCTTTCAATGCACTATTCCTGGGTTGATTTTAAACATTTTCGACCATTTTTGACATTTTCCCAAATTTACCGATCTTTTCCAAAACTTTCTGCGGGCTTTCAATGCACTATTCCTGGGTTGATTTTAAACATTTTCGACCATTTTTGACATTTTCCCAAATTTACCGATCTTTTCCAAAACTTTCTGCGGGCTTTCAATGCACTATTCCTGGGTTGATTTTAAACATTTTCGACCATTTTTGACATTTTCCCAAATTTACCGATCTTTTCCAAAACTTTCTGCGGGCTTTCAATGCACTATTCCTGGGTTGATTTTAAACATTTTTGACCATTTTTGACATTTTCCCAAATTTACCGATCTTTTCCAAAACTTTCTGCGGGCTTTCAATGCACTATTCCTGGGTTGATTTTAAACATTTTCGACCATTTTTGACATTTTCCCAAATTTACCGATCTTTTCCAAAACTTTCTGCGGGCTTTCAATGCACTATTCCTGGGTTGATTTTAAACATTTTTGACCATTTTTGACATTTTCCCAAATTTACCGATCTTTTCCAAAACTTTCTGCGGGCTTTCAATGCACTATTCCTGGGTTGATTTTAAACATTTTCGACCATTTTTGACATTTTCCCAAATTTACCGATCTTTTCCAAAACTTTCTGCGGGCTTTCAATGCACTATTCCTGGGTTGATTTTAAACATTTTCGACCATTTTTGACATTTTCCCAAATTTACCGATCTTTTCCAAAACTTTCTGCGGGCTTTCAATGCACTATTCCTGGGTTGATTTTAAACATTTTCGACCATTTTTGACATTTTCCCAAATTTACCGATCTTTTCCAAAACTTTCTGCGGGCTTTCAATGCACTATTCCTGGGTTGATTTTAAACATTTTCGACCATTTTTGACATTTTCCCAAATTTACCGATCTTTTCCAAAACTTTCTGCGGGCTTTCAATGCACTATTCCTGGGTTGATTTTAAACATTTTTGACCATTTTTGACATTTTCCCAAATTTACCGATCTTTTCCAAAACTTTCTGCGGGCTTTCAATGCACTATTCCTGGGTTGATTTTAAACATTTTCGACCATTTTTGACATTTTCCCAAATTTACCGATCTTTTCCAAAACTTTCTGCGGGCTTTCAATGCACTATTCCTGGGTTGATTTTAAACATTTTCGACCATTTTTGACATTTTCCCAAATTTACCGATCTTTTCCAAAACTTTCTGCGGGCTTTCAATGCACTATTCCTGGGTTGATTTTAAACATTTTTGACCATTTTTGACATTTTCCCAAATTTACCGATCTTTTCCAAATCTTTCTGCGGGCTTTCAATGCACTATTCCTGGGTTGATTTTAAACATTTTCGACCATTTTTGACATTTTCCCAAATTTACCGATCTTTTCCAAAACTTTCTGCGGGCTTTCAATGCACTATTCCTGGGTTGATTTTAAACATTTTCGACCATTTTTGACATTTTCCCAAATTTACCGATCTTTTCCAAAACTTTCTGCGGGCTTTCAATGCACTATTCCTGGGTTGATTTTAAACATTTTCGACCATTTTTGACATTTTCCCAAATTTACCGATCTTTTCCAAAACTTTCTGCGGGCTTTCAATGCACTATTCCTGGGTTGATTTTAAACATTTTTGACCATTTTTGACATTTTCCCAAATTTACCGATCTTTTCCAAAACTTTCTGCGGGCTTTCAATGCACTATTCCTGGGTTGATTTTAAACATTTTCGACCATTTTTGACATTTTCCCAAATTTACCGATCTTTTCCAAAACTTTCTGCGGGCTTTCAATGCACTATTCCTGGGTTGATTTTAAACATTTTTGACCATTTTTGACATTTTCCCAAATTTACCGATCTTTTCCAAAACTTTCTGCGGGCTTTCAATGCACTATTCCTGGGTTGATTTTAAACATTTTCGACCATTTTTGACATTTTCCCAAATTTACCGATCTTTTCCAAAACTTTCTGCGGGCTTTCAATGCACTATTCCTGGGTTGATTTTAAACATTTTCGACCATTTTTGACATTTTCCCAAATTTACCGATCTTTTCCAAAACTTTCTGCGGGCTTTCAATGCACTATTCCTGGGTTGATTTTAAACATTTTCGACCATTTTTGACATTTTCCCAAATTTACCGATCTTTTCCAAAACTTTCTGCGGGCTTTCAATGCACTATTCCTGGGTTGATTTTAAACATTTTTGACCATTTTTGACATTTTCCCAAATTTACCGATCTTTTCCAAAACTTTCTGCGGGCTTTCAATGCACTATTCCTGGGTTGATTTTAAACATTTTCGACCATTTTTGACATTTTCCCAAATTTACCGATCTTTTCCAAAACTTTCTGCGGGCTTTCAATGCACTATTCCTGGGTTGATTTTAAACATTTTCGACCATTTTTGACATTTTCCCAAATTTACCGATCTTTTCCAAAACTTTCTGCGGGCTTTCAATGCACTATTTCTGGGTTGATTTTAACCATTTTCGACCATTTTTAACATTTTTCCAACTTTTTCCACATGTTCCAATGTACGCACTGGGCCGCTATGGAACCCGCAGAACTCTGCCACACTGTGGACATTTTTTTTTACTGCAATTAGGGTCAAATTGCCGGGTCAAAAGTGTCATTTCTTCGGGTAAATCACCCTCCTGGGCCCGGTTTTAATGTTTAAAAAGGTCAAATATTTGTATTAATTATATAATATTTGTATTTGATCGATGAGTGCTGATTTAAAACCAATTTTAGTGCATTTTGGGCACTTTTGAGAATGGTCGTATGTCGTCGTATTTGGTCGCGCCGACGTTTATGGCTGTCTTTTACCCAGGAAAATCACCTCCAGTGCCCGATATTCATGTCTGCACTTTGCCTGGGTTGACCCCAACCCAACCCCTAACTCTAACCCAAACCCAAACACATCTGTGGAGCCCTGTACGCCGCCTAGAGCTAAATAACGTTTTAAAAATTAAAAAAAAAAAAAAAAAAAATTCTACCCCTGGTAGACCCAAAAAAAATTTCTAGCGCTGGTAGACCCAGAAAAAATTTCTGCGGTCTTTCGATGCACTATTCCTGGGTTAATTTTAAACATTTTCGACCATTTTTGACATTTTCCCAAATTTACCGATCTTTTCCAAAACTTTCTGCGGGCTTTCAATGCACTATTCCTGGGTTGATTTTAAACATTTTTGACCATTTTTGACATTTTCCCAAATTTACCGATCTTTTCCAAAACTTTCTGCGGGCTTTCAATGCACTATTCCTGGGTTGATTTTAAACATTTTCGACCATTTTTGACATTTTCCCAAATTTACCGATCTTTTCCAAAACTTTCTGCGGGCTTTCAATGCACTATTTCTGGGTTGATTTTAACCATTTTCGACCATGTTTAACATTTTTCCAACTTTTTCCACATGTTCCAATGTACGCACTGGGCCGCTATGGAACCCGCAGAACTCTGCCACACTGTGGACATTTTTTTTTACTGCAATTAGGGTCAAATTGCCGGGTCAAAAGTGTCATTTCTTCGGGTAAATCACCCTCCTGGGCCCGGTTTTAATGTTTAAAAAGGTCAAATATTTGTATTAAATATATAATATTTGTATTTGATCGATGAGTGCTGATTTAAAACCAATTTTAGTGCATTTTGGGCACTTTTGAGAATGGTCGTATGTCGTCGTATTTGGTCGCGCCGACGTTTATGGCTGTCTTTTACCCAGGAAAATCACCTCCAGTGCCCGATATTCATGTCTGCACTTTGCCTGGGTTGACCCCAACCCAACCCCTAACTCTAACCCAAACCCAAACCCATCTGTGGAGCCCTGTACGCCGCCTAGAGCTAAATAACGTTTTAAAAATTAAAAAAAAAAAAAAAAAAAATTCTACCCCTGGTAGACCCAAAAAAAATTTCTAGCGCTGGTAGACCCAGAAAAAATTTCTGCGGTCTTTCGATGCACTATTCCTGGGTTAATTTTAAACATTTTCGACCATTTTTGACATTTTCCCAAATTTACCGATCTTTTCCAAAACTTTCTGCGGGCTTTCAATGCACTATTCCTGGGTTGATTTTAAACATTTTCGACCATTTTTGACATTTTCCCAAATTTACCGATCTTTTCCAAAACTTTCTGCGGGCTTTCAATGCACTATTCCTGGGTTGATTTTAAACATTTTTGACCATTTTTGACATTTTCCCAAATTTACCGATCTTTTCCAAAACTTTCTGCGGGCTTTCAATGCACTATTCCTGGGTTGATTTTAAACATTTTCGACCATTTTTGACATTTTCCCAAATTTACCGATCTTTTCCAAAACTTTCTGCGGGCTTTCAATGCACTATTCCTGGGTTGATTTTAAACATTTTTGACCATTTTTGACATTTTCCCAAATTTACCGATCTTTTCCAAAACTTTCTGCGGGCTTTCAATGCACTATTCCTGGGTTGATTTTAAACATTTTCGACCATTTTTGACATTTTCCCAAATTTACCGATCTTTTCCAAAACTTTCTGCGGGCTTTCAATGCACTATTCCTGGGTTGATTTTAAACATTTTCGACCATTTTTGACATTTTCCCAAATTTACCGATCTTTTCCAAAACTTTCTGCGGGCTTTCAATGCACTATTCCTGGGTTGATTTTAAACATTTTCGACCATTTTTGACATTTTCCCAAATTTACCGATCTTTTCCAAAACTTTCTGCGGGCTTTCAATGCACTATTCCTGGGTTGATTTTAAACATTTTTGACCATTTTTGACATTTTCCCAAATTTACCGATCTTTTCCAAAACTTTCTGCGGGCTTTCAATGCACTATTCCTGGGTTGATTTTAAACATTTTCGACCATTTTTGACATTTTCCCAAATTTACCGATCTTTTCCAAAACTTTCTGCGGGCTTTCAATGCACTATTCCTGGGTTGATTTTAAACATTTTCGACCATTTTTGACATTTTCCCAAATTTACCGATCTTTTCCAAAACTTTCTGCGGGCTTTCAATGCACTATTTCTGGGTTGATTTTAACCATTTTCGACCATTTTTAACATTTTTCCAACTTTTTCCACATGTTCCAATGTACGCACTGGGCCGCTATGGAACCCGCAGAACTCTGCCACACTGTGGACATTTTTTTTCACTGCAATTAGGGTCAAATTGCCGGGTCAAAAGTGTCATTTCTTCGGGTAAATCACCCTCCTGGGCCCGGTTTTAATGTTTAAAAAGGTCAAATATTTGTATTAAATATATAATATTTGTATTTGATCGATGAGTGCTGATTTAAAACCAATTTTAGTGCATTTTGGGCACTTTTGAGAATGGTCGTATGTCGTCGTATTTGGTCGCGCCGACGTTTATGGCTGTCTTTTACCCAGGAAAATCACCTCCAGTGCCCGATATTCATGTCTGCACTTTGCCTGGGTTGACCCCAACCCAACCCCTAACTCTAACCCAAACCCAAACCCATCTGTGGAGCCCTGTACGCCGCCTAGAGCTAAATAACGTTTTAAAAATTAAAAAAAAAAAAAAAAAATTCTACCCCTGGTAGACCCCAAAAAAATTTCTAGCGCTGGTAGACCCAGAAAAAATTTCTGCGGGCTTTCGATGCACTATTCCTGGGTTAATTTTAAACATTTTCGACCATTTTTGACATTTTCCCAAATTTACCGATCTTTTCCAAAACTTTCTGCGGGCTTTCAATGCACTATTCCTGGGTTGATTTTAAACATTTTTGACCATTTTTGACATTTTCCCAAATTTACCGATCTTTTCCAAAACTTTCTGCGGGCTTTCAATGCACTATTCCTGGGTTGATTTTAAACATTTTCGACCATTTTTGACATTTTCCCAAATTTACCGATCTTTTCCAAAACTTTCTGCGGGCTTTCAATGCACTATTTCTGGGTTGATTTTAACCATTTTCGACCATTTTTAACATTTTTCCAACTTTTTCCACATGTTCCAATGTACGCACTGGGCCGCTATGGAACCCGCAGAACTCTGCCACACTGTGGACATTTTTTTTTACTGCAATTAGGGTCAAATTGCCGGGTCAAAAGTGTCATTTCTTCGGGTAAATCACCCTCCTGGGCCCGGTTTTAATGTTTAAAAAGGTCAAATATTTGTATTAAATATATAATATTTGTATTTGATCGATGAGTGCTGATTTAAAACCAATTTTAGTGCATTTTGGGCACTTTTGAGAATGGTCGTATGTCGTCGTATTTGGTCGCGCCGACGTTTATGGCTGTCTTTTACCCAGGAAAATCACCTCCAGTGCCCGATATTCATGTCTGCACTTTGCCTGGGTTGACCCCAACCCAACCCCTAACTCTAACCCAAACCCAAACCCATCTGTGGAGCCCTGTACGCCGCCTAGAGCTAAATAACGTTTTAAAAATTAAAAAAAAAAAAAAAAAAATTCTACCCCTGGTAGACCCAAAAAAAATTTCTAGCGCTGGTAGACCCAGAAAAAATTTCTGCGGGCTTTCGATGCACTATTCCTGGGTTAATTTTAAACATTTTCGACCATTTTTGACATTTTCCCAAATTTACCGATCTTTTCCAAAACTTTCTGCGGGCTTTCAATGCACTATTCCTGGGTTGATTTTAAACATTTTCGACCATTTTTGACATTTTCCCAAATTTACCGATCTTTTCCAAAACTTTCTGCGGGCTTTCAATGCACTATTCCTGGGTTGATTTTAAACATTTTCGACCATTTTTGACATTTTCCCAAATTTACCGATCTTTTCCAAAACTTTCTGCGGGCTTTCAATGCACTATTCCTGGGTTGATTTTAAACATTTTTGACCATTTTTGACATTTTCCCAAATTTACCGATCTTTTCCAAAACTTTCTGCGGGCTTTCAATGCACTATTCCTGGGTTGATTTTAAACATTTTCGACCATTTTTGACATTTTCCCAAATTTACCGATCTTTTCCAAAACTTTCTGCGGGCTTTCAATGCACTATTCCTGGGTTGATTTTAAACATTTTCGACCATTTTTGACATTTTCCCAAATTTACCGATCTTTTCCAAAACTTTCTGCGGGCTTTCAATGCACTATTTCTGGGTTGATTTTAACCATTTTCGACCATTTTTAACATTTTTCCAACTTTTTCCACATGTTCCAATGTACGCACTGGGCCGCTATGGAACCCGCAGAACTCTGCCACACTGTGGACATTTTTTTTCACTGCAATTAGGGTCAAATTGCCGGGTCAAAAGTGTCATTTCTTCGGGTAAATCACCCTCCTGGGCCCGGTTTTAATGTTTAAAAAGGTCAAATATTTGTATTAAATATATAATATTTGTATTTGATCGATGAGTGCTGATTTAAAACCAATTTTAGTGCATTTTGGGCACTTTTGAGAATGGTCGTATGTCGTCGTATTTGGTCGCGCCGACGTTTATGGCTGTCTTTTACCCAGGAAAATCACCTCCAGTGCCCGATATTCATGTCTGCACTTTGCCTGGGTTGACCCCAACCCAACCCCTAACTCTAACCCAAACCCAAACCCAAACCCAAACCCAAACCCAAACCCAAACCCAAACCCATCTGTGGAGCCCTGTACGCCGCCTAGAGCTAAATAACGTTTTAAAAATTTAAAAAAAAAAAAAAAAAATTCTACCCCTGGTAGACCCAAAAAAAAATTCTAGCGCTGGTAGACCCAGAAAAAATTTCTGCGGGCTTTCGATGCACTATTCCTGGGTTGATTTTAAACATTTTCGACCATTTTTGACATTTTCCCAAATTTACCGATCTTTTCCAAAACTTTCTGCGGGCTTTCGATGCACTATTCCTGGGTTGATTTTAAACATTTTCGACCATTTTTGACATTTTCCCAAATTTACCGATCGTTTCCAAAACTTTCTGCGGGCTTTCGATGCACTATTCCTGGGTTGATTTTAAACATTTTCGACCATTTTTGACATTTTCCCAAATTTACCGATCGTTTCCAAAACTTTCTGCGGGCTTTCAATGCACTATTCCTGGGTTGATTTTAAACATTTTCGACCATTTTTGACATTTTCCCAAATTTACCGATCTTTTCCAAAACTTTCTGCGGGCTTTCAATGCACTATTTCTGGGTTGATTTTAACCATTTTCGACCATTTTTAACATTTTTCCAACTTTTTCCACATGTTCCAATGTACGCACTGGGCCGCTATGGAACCCGCAGAACTCTGCCACACTGTGGACATTTTTTTTTACTGCAATTAGGGTCAAATTGCCGGGTCAAAAGTGTCATTTCTTCGGGTAAATCACCCTCCTGGGCCCGGTTTTAATGTTTAAAAAGGTCAAATATTTGTATTAAATATATAATATTTGTATTTGATCGATGAGTGCTGATTTAAAACCAATTTTAGTGCATTTTGGGCACTTTTGAGAATGGTCGTATGTCGTCGTATTTGGTCGCGCCGACGTTTATGGCTGTCTTTTACCCAGGAAAATCACCTCCAGTGCCCGATATTCATGTCTGCACTTTGCCTGGGTTGACCCCAACCCAACCCCTAACTCTAACCCAAACCCAAACCCATCTGTGGAGCCCTGTACGCCGCCTAGAGCTAAATAACGTTTTAAAAATTAAAAAAAAAAAAAAAAAAATTCTACCCCTGGTAGACCCAAAAAAAATTTCTAGCGCTGGTAGACCCAGAAAAAATTTCTGCGGGCTTTCGATGCACTATTCCTGGGTTAATTTTAAACATTTTCGACCATTTTTGACATTTTCCCAAATTTACCGATCTTTTCCAAAACTTTCTGCGGGCTTTCAATGCACTATTCCTGGGTTGATTTTAAACATTTTCGACCATTTTTGACATTTTCCCAAATTTACCGATCTTTTCCAAAACTTTCTGCGGGCTTTCAATGCACTATTCCTGGGTTGATTTTAAACATTTTCGACCATTTTTGACATTTTCCCAAATTTACCGATCTTTTCCAAAACTTTCTGCGGGCTTTCAATGCACTATTCCTGGGTTGATTTTAAACATTTTTGACCATTTTTGACATTTTCCCAAATTTACCGATCTTTTCCAAAACTTTCTGCGGGCTTTCAATGCACTATTCCTGGGTTGATTTTAAACATTTTCGACCATTTTTGACATTTTCCCAAATTTACCGATCTTTTCCAAAACTTTCTGCGGGCTTTCAATGCACTATTCCTGGGTTGATTTTAAACATTTTCGACCATTTTTGACATTTTCCCAAATTTACCGATCTTTTCCAAAACTTTCTGCGGGCTTTCAATGCACTATTTCTGGGTTGATTTTAACCATTTTCGACCATTTTTAACATTTTTCCAACTTTTTCCACATGTTCCAATGTACGCACTGGGCCGCTATGGAACCCGCAGAACTCTGCCACACTGTGGACATTTTTTTTCACTGCAATTAGGGTCAAATTGCCGGGTCAAAAGTGTCATTTCTTCGGGTAAATCACCCTCCTGGGCCCGGTTTTAATGTTTAAAAAGGTCAAATATTTGTATTAAATATATAATATTTGTATTTGATCGATGAGTGCTGATTTAAAACCAATTTTAGTGCATTTTGGGCACTTTTGAGAATGGTCGTATGTCGTCGTATTTGGTCGCGCCGACGTTTATGGCTGTCTTTTACCCAGGAAAATCACCTCCAGTGCCCGATATTCATGTCTGCACTTTGCCTGGGTTGACCCCAACCCAACCCCTAACTCTAACCCAAACCCAAACCCAAACCCAAACCCAAACCCAAACCCAAACCCAAACCCAAACCCAAACCCATCTGTGGAGCCCTGTACGCCGCCTAGAGCTAAATAACGTTTTAAAAATTTAAAAAAAAAAAAAAAAATTCTACCCCTGGTAGACCCAAAAAAAAATTCTAGCGCTGGTAGACCCAGAAAAAATTTCTGCGGGCTTTCGATGCACTATTCCTGGGTTGATTTTAAACATTTTCGACCATTTTTGACATTTTCCCAAATTTACCGATCTTTTCCAAAACTTTCTGCGGGCTTTCGATGCACTATTCCTGGGTTGATTTTAAACATTTTCGACCATTTTTGACATTTTCCCAAATTTACCGATCGTTTCCAAAACTTTCTGCGGGCTTTCGATGCACTATTCCTGGGTTGATTTTAAACATTTTCGACCATTTTTGACATTTTCCCAAATTTACCGATCGTTTCCAAAACTTTCTGCGGGCTTTCGATGCACTATTCCTGGGTTGATTTTAAACATTTTCGACCATTTTTGACATTTTCCCAAATTTACCGATCTTTTCCAAAACTTTCTGCGGGCTTTCGATGCACTATTTCTGGGTTGATTTTAACCATTTTCGACCATTTTTAACATTTTTCCAACTTTTTCCACATGTTCCAATGTACGCACTGGGCCGCTATGGAACCCGCAGAACTCTGCCACACTGTGGACATTTTTTTTTACTGCAATTAGGGTCAAATTGCCGGGTCAAAAGTGTCATTTCTTCGGGTAAATCACCCTCCTGGGCCCGGTTTTAATGTTTAAAAAGGTCAAATATTTGTATTAAATATATAATATTTGTATTTGATCGATGAGTGCTGATTTAAAACCAATTTTAGTGCATTTTGGGCACTTTTGAGAATGGTCGTATGTCGTCGTATTTGGTCGCGCCGACGTTTATGGCTGTCTTTTACCCAGGAAAATCACCTCCAGTGCCCGATATTCATGTCTGCACTTTGCCTGGGTTGACCCCAACCCAACCCCTAACTCTAACCCAAACCCAAACCCATCTGTGGAGCCCTGTACGCCGCCTAGAGCTAAATAACGTTTTAAAAATTAAAAAAAAAAAAAAAACAATTCTACCCCTGGTAGACCCAAAAAAAATTTCTAGCGCTGGTAGACCCAGAAAAAATTTCTGCGGGCTTTCGATGCACTATTCCTGGGTTAATTTTAAACATTTTCGACCATTTTTGACATTTTCCCAAATTTACCGATCTTTTCCAAAACTTTCTGCGGGCTTTCAATGCACTATTCCTGGGTTGATTTTAAACATTTTCGACCATTTTTGACATTTTCCCAAATTTACCGATCTTTTCCAAAACTTTCTGCGGGCTTTCAATGCACTATTCCTGGGTTGATTTTAAACATTTTCGACCATTTTTGACATTTTCCCAAATTTACCGATCTTTTCCAAAACTTTCTGCGGGCTTTCAATGCACTATTCCTGGGTTGATTTTAAACATTTTCGACCATTTTTGACATTTTCCCAAATTTACCGATCTTTTCCAAAACTTTCTGCGGGCTTTCAATGCACTATTCCTGGGTTGATTTTAAACATTTTTGACCATTTTTGACATTTTCCCAAATTTACCGATCTTTTCCAAAACTTTCTGCGGGCTTTCAATGCACTATTCCTGGGTTGATTTTAAACATTTTCGACCATTTTTGACATTTTCCCAAATTTACCGATCTTTTCCAAAACTTTCTGCGGGCTTTCGATGCACTATTTCTGGGTTGATTTTAACCATTTTCGACCATTTTTAACATTTTTCCAACTTTTTCCACATGTTCCAATGTACGCACTGGGCCGCTATGGAACCCGCAGAACTCTGCCACACTGTGGACATTTTTTTTTACTGCAATTAGGGTCAAATTGCCGGGTCAAAAGTGTCATTTCTTCGGGTAAATCACCCTCCTGGGCCCGGTTTTAATGTTTAAAAAGGTCAAATATTTGTATTAAATATATAATATTTGTATTTGATCGATGAGTGCTGATTTAAAACCAATTTTAGTGCATTTTGGGCACTTTTGTGAATGGTCGTATGTCGTCGTATTTGGTCGCGCCGACGTTTATGGCTGTCTTTTACCCAGGAAAATCACCTCCAGTGCCCGATATTCATGTCTGCACTTTGCCTGGGTTGACCCCAACCCAACCCCTAACTCTAACCCAAACCCAAACCCAAACCCATCTGTGGAGCCCTGTACGCCGCCTAGAGCTAAATAACGTTTTAAAAATTAAAAAAAAAAAAAAAAAATTTCTACCCCTGGTAGACCCAAAAAAAATTTCTAGCGCTGGTAGACCCAGAAAAAATTTCTGCGGTCTTTCGAAGCACTATTCCTGGGTTAATTTTAAACATTTTCGACCATTTTTGACATTTTCCCAAATTTACCGATCTTTTCCAAAACTTTCTGCGGGCTTTCAATGCACTATTCCTGGGTTGATTTTAAACATTTTCGACCATTTTTGACATTTTCCCAAATTTACCGATCTTTTCCAAAACTTTCTGCGGGCTTTCAATGCACTATTCCTGGGTTGATTTTAAACATTTTCGACCATTTTTGACATTTTCCCAAATTTACCGATCTTTTCCAAAACTTTCTGCGGGCTTTCAATGCACTATTTCTGGGTTGATTTTAACCATTTTCGACCATGTTTAACATTTTTCCAACTTTTTCCACATGTTCCAATGTACGCACTGGGCCGCTATGGAACCCGCAGAACTCTGCCACACTGTGGACATTTTTTTTTACTGCAATTAGGGTCAAATTGCCGGGTCAAAAGTGTCATTTCTTCGGGTAAATCACCCTCCTGGGCCCGGTTTTAATGTTTAAAAAGGTCAAATATTTGTATTAAATATATAATATTTGTATTTGATCGATGAGTGCTGATTTAAAACCAATTTTAGTGCATTTTGGGCACTTTTGTGAATGGTCGTATGTCGTCGTATTTGGTCGCGCCGACGTTTATGGCTGTCTTTTACCCAGGAAAATCACCTCCAGTGCCCGATATTCATGTCTGCACTTTGCCTGGGTTGACCCCAACCCAACCCCTAACTCTAACCCAAACCCAAACCCAAACCCATCTGTGGAGCCCTGTACGCCGCCTAGAGCTAAATAACGTTTTAAAAATTAAAAAAAAAAAAAAAAAAAATTCTACCCCTGGTAGACCCAAAAAAAATTTCTAGCGCTGGTAGACCCAGAAAAAATTTCTGCGGTCTTTCGATGCACTATTCCTGGGTTAATTTTAAACATTTTCGACCATTTTTGACATTTTCCCAAATTTACCGATCTTTTCCAAAACTTTCTGCGGGCTTTCAATGCACTATTCCTGGGTTGATTTTAAACATTTTCGACCATTTTTGACATTTTCCCAAATTTACCGATCTTTTCCAAAACTTTCTGCGGGCTTTCAATGCACTATTCCTGGGTTGATTTTAAACATTTTCGACCATTTTTGACATTTTCCCAAATTTACCGATCTTTTCCAAAACTTTCTGCGGGCTTTCAATGCACTATTCCTGGGTTGATTTTAAACATTTTCGACCATTTTTGACATTTTCCCAAATTTACCGATCTTTTCCAAAACTTTCTGCGGGCTTTCAATGCACTATTCCTGGGTTGATTTTAAACATTTTCGACCATTTTTGACATTTTCCCAAATTTACCGATCTTTTCCAAAACTTTCTGCGGGCTTTCAATGCACTATTCCTGGGTTGATTTTAAACATTTTCGACCATTTTTGACATTTTCCCAAATTTACCGATCTTTTCCAAAACTTTCTGCGGGCTTTCAATGCACTATTCCTGGGTTGATTTTAAACATTTTTGACCATTTTTGACATTTTCCCAAATTTACCGATCTTTTCCAAAACTTTCTGCGGGCTTTCAATGCACTATTCCTGGGTTGATTTTAAACATTTTCGACCATTTTTGACATTTTCCCAAATTTACCGATCTTTTCCAAAACTTTCTGCGGGCTTTCAATGCACTATTCCTGGGTTGATTTTAAACATTTTCGACCATTTTTGACATTTTCCCAAATTTACCGATCTTTTCCAAAACTTTCTGCGGGCTTTCAATGCACTATTCCTGGGTTGATTTTAAACATTTTCGACCATTTTTGACATTTTCCCAAATTTACCGATCTTTTCCAAAACTTTCTGCGGGCTTTCAATGCACTATTCCTGGGTTGATTTTAAACATTTTTGACCATTTTTGACATTTTCCCAAATTTACCGATCTTTTCCAAAACTTTCTGCGGGCTTTCAATGCACTATTCCTGGGTTGATTTTAAACATTTTCGACCATTTTTGACATTTTCCCAAATTTACCGATCTTTTCCAAAACTTTCTGCGGGCTTTCAATGCACTATTCCTGGGTTGATTTTAAACATTTTCGACCATTTTTGACATTTTCCCAAATTTACCGATCTTTTCCAAAACTTTCTGCGGGCTTTCAATGCACTATTCCTGGGTTGATTTTAAACATTTTTGACCATTTTTGACATTTTCCCAAATTTACCGATCTTTTCCAAATCTTTCTGCGGGCTTTCAATGCACTATTCCTGGGTTGATTTTAAACATTTTCGACCATTTTTGACATTTTCCCAAATTTACCGATCTTTTCCAAAACTTTCTGCGGGCTTTCAATGCACTATTCCTGGGTTGATTTTAAACATTTTCGACCATTTTTGACATTTTCCCAAATTTACCGATCTTTTCCAAAACTTTCTGCGGGCTTTCAATGCACTATTCCTGGGTTGATTTTAAACATTTTCGACCATTTTTGACATTTTCCCAAATTTACCGATCTTTTCCAAAACTTTCTGCGGGCTTTCAATGCACTATTCCTGGGTTGATTTTAAACATTTTTGACCATTTTTGACATTTTCCCAAATTTACCGATCTTTTCCAAAACTTTCTGCGGGCTTTCAATGCACTATTCCTGGGTTGATTTTAAACATTTTCGACCATTTTTGACATTTTCCCAAATTTACCGATCTTTTCCAAAACTTTCTGCGGGCTTTCAATGCACTATTCCTGGGTTGATTTTAAACATTTTTGACCATTTTTGACATTTTCCCAAATTTACCGATCTTTTCCAAAACTTTCTGCGGGCTTTCAATGCACTATTCCTGGGTTGATTTTAAACATTTTCGACCATTTTTGACATTTTCCCAAATTTACCGATCTTTTCCAAAACTTTCTGCGGGCTTTCAATGCACTATTCCTGGGTTGATTTTAAACATTTTCGACCATTTTTGACATTTTCCCAAATTTACCGATCTTTTCCAAAACTTTCTGCGGGCTTTCAATGCACTATTCCTGGGTTGATTTTAAACATTTTCGACCATTTTTGACATTTTCCCAAATTTACCGATCTTTTCCAAAACTTTCTGCGGGCTTTCAATGCACTATTCCTGGGTTGATTTTAAACATTTTTGACCATTTTTGACATTTTCCCAAATTTACCGATCTTTTCCAAAACTTTCTGCGGGCTTTCAATGCACTATTCCTGGGTTGATTTTAAACATTTTCGACCATTTTTGACATTTTCCCAAATTTACCGATCTTTTCCAAAACTTTCTGCGGGCTTTCAATGCACTATTCCTGGGTTGATTTTAAACATTTTTGACCATTTTTGACATTTTCCCAAATTTACCGATCTTTTCCAAAACTTTCTGCGGGCTTTCAATGCACTATTCCTGGGTTGATTTTAAACATTTTCGACCATTTTTGACATTTTCCCAAATTTACCGATCTTTTCCAAAACTTTCTGCGGGCTTTCAATGCACTATTCCTGGGTTGATTTTAAACATTTTCGACCATTTTTGACATTTTCCCAAATTTACCGATCTTTTCCAAAACTTTCTGCGGGCTTTCAATGCACTATTCCTGGGTTGATTTTAAACATTTTCGACCATTTTTGACATTTTCCCAAATTTACCGATCTTTTCCAAAACTTTCTGCGGGCTTTCAATGCACTATTCCTGGGTTGATTTTAAACATTTTCGACCATTTTTGACATTTTCCCAAATTTACCGATCTTTTCCAAAACTTTCTGCGGGCTTTCAATGCACTATTCCTGGGTTGATTTTAAACATTTTTGACCATTTTTGACATTTTCCCAAATTTACCGATCTTTTCCAAAACTTTCTGCGGGCTTTCAATGCACTATTCCTGGGTTGATTTTAAACATTTTCGACCATTTTTGACATTTTCCCAAATTTACCGATCTTTTCCAAAACTTTCTGCGGGCTTTCAATGCACTATTCCTGGGTTGATTTTAAACATTTTCGACCATTTTTGACATTTTCCCAAATTTACCGATCTTTTCCAAAACTTTCTGCGGGCTTTCAATGCACTATTCCTGGGTTGATTTTAAACATTTTTGACCATTTTTGACATTTTCCCAAATTTACCGATCTTTTCCAAATCTTTCTGCGGGCTTTCAATGCACTATTCCTGGGTTGATTTTAAACATTTTCGACCATTTTTGACATTTTCCCAAATTTACCGATCTTTTCCAAAACTTTCTGCGGGCTTTCAATGCACTATTCCTGGGTTGATTTTAAACATTTTCGACCATTTTTGACATTTTCCCAAATTTACCGATCTTTTCCAAAACTTTCTGCGGGCTTTCAATGCACTATTCCTGGGTTGATTTTAAACATTTTCGACCATTTTTGACATTTTCCCAAATTTACCGATCTTTTCCAAAACTTTCTGCGGGCTTTCAATGCACTATTCCTGGGTTGATTTTAAACATTTTTGACCATTTTTGACATTTTCCCAAATTTACCGATCTTTTCCAAAACTTTCTGCGGGCTTTCAATGCACTATTCCTGGGTTGATTTTAAACATTTTCGACCATTTTTGACATTTTCCCAAATTTACCGATCTTTTCCAAAACTTTCTGCGGGCTTTCAATGCACTATTCCTGGGTTGATTTTAAACATTTTTGACCATTTTTGACATTTTCCCAAATTTACCGATCTTTTCCAAAACTTTCTGCGGGCTTTCAATGCACTATTCCTGGGTTGATTTTAAACATTTTCGACCATTTTTGACATTTTCCCAAATTTACCGATCTTTTCCAAAACTTTCTGCGGGCTTTCAATGCACTATTCCTGGGTTGATTTTAAACATTTTCGACCATTTTTGACATTTTCCCAAATTTACCGATCTTTTCCAAAACTTTCTGCGGGCTTTCAATGCACTATTCCTGGGTTGATTTTAAACATTTTCGACCATTTTTGACATTTTCCCAAATTTACCGATCTTTTCCAAAACTTTCTGCGGGCTTTCAATGCACTATTCCTGGGTTGATTTTAAACATTTTTGACCATTTTTGACATTTTCCCAAATTTACCGATCTTTTCCAAAACTTTCTGCGGGCTTTCAATGCACTATTCCTGGGTTGATTTTAAACATTTTCGACCATTTTTGACATTTTCCCAAATTTACCGATCTTTTCCAAAACTTTCTGCGGGCTTTCAATGCACTATTCCTGGGTTGATTTTAAACATTTTTGACCATTTTTGACATTTTCCCAAATTTACCGATCTTTTCCAAAACTTTCTGCGGGCTTTCAATGCACTATTTCTGGGTTGATTTTAAACATTTTCGACCATTTTTAACATTTTTCCAACTTTTTCCACATGTTCCAATGTACGCACTGGGCCGCTATGGAACCCGCAGAACTCTGCCACACTGTGGACATTTTTTTTTTACTGCAATTAGGGTCAAATTGCCGGGTCAAAAGTGTCATTTCTTCGGGTAAATCACCCTCCTGGGCCCGGTTTTAATGTTTAAAAAGGTCAAATATTTGTATTAAATATATAATATTTGTATTTGATCGATGAGTGCTGATTTAAAACCAATTTTAGTGCATTTTGGGCACTTTTGAGAATGGTCGTATGTCGTCGTATTTGGTCGCGCCGACGTTTATGGCTGTCTTTTACCCAGGAAAATCACCTCCAGTGCCCGATATTCATGTCTGCACTTTGCCTGGGTTGACCCCAACCCAACCCCTAACTCTAACCCAAACCCAAACACATCTGTGGAGCCCTGTACGCCGCCTAGAGCTAAATAACGTTTTAAAAATTAAAAAAAAAAAAAAAAAAATTCTACCCCTGGTAGACCCAAAAAAAATTTCTAGCGCTGGTAGACCCAGAAAAAATTTCTGCGGTCTTTCGATGCACTATTCCTGGGTTAATTTTAAACATTTTCGACCATTTTTGACATTTTCCCAAATTTACCGATCTTTTCCAAAACTTTTTGCGGGCTTTCAATGCACTATTCCTGGGTTGATTTTAAACATTTTCGACCATTTTTGACATTTTCCCAAATTTACCGATCTTTTCCAAAACTTTCTGCGGGCTTTCAATGCACTATTCCTGGGTTGATTTTAAACATTTTTGACCATTTTTGACATTTTCCCAAATTTACCGATCTTTTCCAAAACTTTCTGCGGGCTTTCAATGCACTATTCCTGGGTTGATTTTAAACATTTTCGACCATTTTTGACATTTTCCCAAATTTACCGATCTTTTCCAAAACTTTCTGCGGGCTTTCAATGCACTATTCCTGGGTTGATTTTAAACATTTTCGACCATTTTTGACATTTTCCCAAATTTACCGATCTTTTCCAAAACTTTCTGCGGGCTTTCAATGCACTATTCCTGGGTTGATTTTAAACATTTTCGACCATTTTTGACATTTTCCCAAATTTACCGATCTTTTCCAAAACTTTCTGCGGGCTTTCAATGCACTATTTCTGGGTTGATTTTAACCATTTTCGACCATTTTTAACATTTTTCCAACTTTTTCCACATGTTCCAATGTACGCACTGGGCCGCTATGGAACCCGCAGAACTCTGCCACACTGTGGACATTTTTTTTACTGCAATTAGGGTCAAATTGCCGGGTCAAAAGTGTCATTTCTTCGGGTAAATCACCCTCCTGGGCCCGGTTTTAATGTTTAAAAAGGTCAAATATTTGTATTAAATATATAATATTTGTATTTGATCGATGAGTGCTGATTTAAAACCAATTTTAGTGCATTTTGGGCACTTTTGAGAATGGTCGTATGTCGTCGTATTTGGTCGCGCCGACGTTTATGGCTGTCTTTTACCCAGGAAAATCACCTCCAGTGCCCGATATTCATGTCTGCACTTTGCCTGGGTTGACCCCAACCCAACCCCTAACTCTAACCCAAACCCAAACCCAAACCCATCTGTGGAGCCCTGTACGCCGCCTAGAGCTAAATAACGTTTTAAAAATTAAAAAAAAAAAAAAAAAAATTTCTACCCCTGGTAGACCCAAAAAAAATTTCTAGCGCTGGTAGACCCAGAAAAAAATTCTGCGGCCTTTCAATGCACTATTCCTGGGTTGATTTTAAACATTTTCGACCATTTTTGACATTTTCCCAAATTTACCGATCTTTTCCAAAACTTTCTGCGGGCTTTCAATGCACTATTCCTGGGTTGATTTTAAACATTTTCGACCATTTTTGACATTTTCCCAAATTTACCGATCTTTTCCAAAACTTTCTGCGGGCTTTCAATGCACTATTCCTGGGTTGATTTTAAACATTTTTGACCATTTTTGACATTTTCCCAAATTTACCGATCTTTTCCAAAACTTTCTGCGGGCTTTCAATGCACTATTCCTGGGTTGATTTTAAACATTTTCGACCATTTTTGACATTTTCCCAAATTTACCGATCTTTTCCAAAACTTTCTGCGGGCTTTCAATGCACTATTCCTGGGTTGATTTTAAACATTTTGGACCATTTTTGACATTTTCCCAAATTTACCGATCTTTTCCAAAACTTTCTGCGGGCTTTCAATGCACTATTTCTGGGTTGATTTTAACCATTTTCGACCATTTTTAACATTTTTCCAACTTTTTCCACATGTTCCAATGTACGCACTGGGCCGCTATGGAACCCGCAGAACTCTGCCACACTGTGGACATTTTTTTTTACTGCAATTAGGGTCAAATTGCCGGGTCAAAAGTGTCATTTCTTCGGGTAAATCACCCTCCTGGGCCCGGTTTTAATGTTTAAAAAGGTCAAATATTTGTATTAAATATATAATATTTGTATTTGATCGATGAGTGCTGATTTAAAACCAATTTTAGTGCATTTTGGGCACTTTTGAGAATGGTCGTATGTCGTCGTATTTGGTCGCGCCGACGTTTATGGCTGTCTTTTACCCAGGAAAATCACCTCCAGTGCCCGATATTCATGTCTGCACTTTGCCTGGGTTGACCCCAACCCAACCCCTAACTCTAACCCAAACCCAAACACATCTGTGGAGCCCTGTACGCCGCCTAGAGCTAAATAACGTTTTAAAAATTAAAAAAATAAAATAAAAAATTCTACCCCTGGTAGACCCAAAAAAAATTTCTAGCGCTGGTAGACCCAGAAAAAATTTCTGCGGTCTTTCGATGCACTATTCCTGGGTTAATTTTAAACATTTTCGACCATTTTTGACATTTTCCCAAATTTACCGATCTTTTCCAAAACTTTCTGCGGGCTTTCAATGCACTATTCCTGGGTTGATTTTAAACATTTTCGACCATTTTTGACATTTTCCCAAATTTACCGATCTTTTCCAAAACTTTCTGCGGGCTTTCAATGCACTATTCCTGGGTTGATTTTAAACATTTTTGACCATTTTTGACATTTTCCCAAATTTACCGATCTTTTCCAAAACTTTCTGCGGGCTTTCAATGCACTATTCCTGGGTTGATTTTAAACATTTTCGACCATTTTTGACATTTTCCCAAATTTACCGATCTTTTCCAAAACTTTCTGCGGGCTTTCAATGCACTATTCCTGGGTTGATTTTAAACATTTTCGACCATTTTTGACATTTTCCCAAATTTACCGATCTTTTCCAAAACTTTCTGCGGGCTTTCAATGCACTATTTCTGGGTTGATTTTAACCATTTTCGACCATTTTTAACATTTTTCCAACTTTTTCCACATGTTCCAATGTACGCACTGGGCCGCTATGGAACCCGCAGAACTCTGCCACACTGTGGACATTTTTTTTTACTGCAATTAGGGTCAAATTGCCGGGTCAAAAGTGTCATTTCTTCGGGTAAATCACCCTCCTGGGCCCGGTTTTAATGTTTAAAAAGGTCAAATATTTGTATTAAATATATAATATTTGTATTTGATCGATGAGTGCTGATTTAAAACCAATTTTAGTGCATTTTGGGCACTTTTGAGAATGGTCGTATGTCGTCGTATTTGGTCGCGCCGACGTTTATGGCTGTCTTTTACCCAGGAAAATCACCTCCAGTGCCCGATATTCATGTCTGCACTTTGCCTGGGTTGACCCCAACCCAACCCCTAACTCTAACCCAAACCCAAACACATCTGTGGAGCCCTGTACGCCGCCTAGAGCTAAATAACGTTTTAAAAATTAAAAAAAAAAAAAAAAAAATTCTACCCCTGGTAGACCCAAAAAAAATTTCTAGCGCTGGTAGACCCAGAAAAAATTTCTGCGGTCTTTCGATGCACTATTCCTGGGTTAATTTTAAACATTTTCGACCATTTTTGACATTTTCCCAAATTTACCGATCTTTTCCAAAACTTTCTGCGGGCTTTCAATGCACTATTCCTGGGTTGATTTTAAACATTTTCGACCATTTTTGACATTTTCCCAAATTTACCGATCTTTTCCAAAACTTTCTGCGGGCTTTCAATGCACTATTCCTGGGTTGATTTTAAACATTTTTGACCATTTTTGACATTTTCCCAAATTTACCGATCTTTTCCAAAACTTTCTGCGGGCTTTCAATGCACTATTCCTGGGTTGATTTTAAACATTTTCGACCATTTTTGACATTTTCCCAAATTTACCGATCTTTTCCAAAACTTTCTGCGGGCTTTCAATGCACTATTCCTGGGTTGATTTTAAACATTTTTGACCATTTTTGACATTTTCCCAAATTTACCGATCTTTTCCAAAACTTTCTGCGGGCTTTCAATGCACTATTCCTGGGTTGATTTTAAACATTTTCGACCATTTTTGACATTTTCCCAAATTTACCGATCTTTTCCAAAACTTTCTGCGGGCTTTCAATGCACTATTCCTGGGTTGATTTTAAACATTTTCGACCATTTTTGACATTTTCCCAAATTTACCGATCTTTTCCAAAACTTTCTGCGGGCTTTCAATGCACTATTTCTGGGTTGATTTTAACCATTTTCGACCATTTTTAACATTTTTCCAACTTTTTCCACATGTTCCAATGTACGCACTGGGCCGCTATGGAACCCGCAGAACTCTGCCACACTGTGGACATTTTTTTTTACTGCAATTAGGGTCAAATTGCCGGGTCAAAAGTGTCATTTCTTCGGGTAAATCACCCTCCTGGGCCCGGTTTTAATGTTTAAAAAGGTCAAATATTTGTATTAAATATATAATATTTGTATTTGATCGATGAGTGCTGATTTAAAACCAATTTTAGTGCATTTTGGGCACTTTTGAGAATGGTCGTATGTCGTCGTATTTGGTCGCGCCGACGTTTATGGCTGTCTTTTACCCAGGAAAATCACCTCCAGTGCCCGATATTCATGTCTGCACTTTGCCTGGGTTGACCCCAACACAACCCCTAACTCTAACCCAAACCCAAACCCATCTGTGGAGCCCTGTACGCCGCCTAGAGCTAAATAACGTTTTAAAAATTAAAAAAAAAAAAAAAAAATTCTACCCCTGGTAGACCCCAAAAAAATTTCTAGCGCTGGTAGACCCAGAAAAAATTTCTGCGGGCTTTCGATGCACTATTCCTGGGTTAATTTTAAACATTTTCGACCATTTTTGACATTTTCCCAAATTTACCGATCTTTTCCAAAACTTTCTGCGGGCTTTCAATGCACTATTCCTGGGTTGATTTTAAACATTTTCGACCATTTTTGACATTTTCCCAAATTTACCGATCTTTTCCAAAACTTTCTGCGGGCTTTCAATGCACTATTCCTGGGTTGATTTTAAACATTTTCGACCATTTTTGACATTTTCCCAAATTTACCGATCTTTTCCAAAACTTTCTGCGGGCTTTCAATGCACTATTCCTGGGTTGATTTTAAACAATTTCGACCATTTTTGACATTTTCCCAAATTTACCGATCTTTTCCAAAACTTTCTGCGGGCTTTCAATGCACTATTCCTGGGTTGATTTTAAACATTTTCGACCATTTTTGACATTTTCCCAAATTTACCGATCTTTTCCAAAACTTTCTGCGGGCTTTCAATGCACTATTCCTGGGTTGATTTTAAACATTTTTGACCATTTTTGACATTTTCCCAAATTTACCGATCTTTTCCAAAACTTTCTGCGGGCTTTCAATGCACTATTCCTGGGTTGATTTTAAACATTTTCGACCATTTTTGACATTTTCCCAAATTTACCGATCTTTTCCAAAACTTTCTGCGGGCTTTCAATGCACTATTCCTGGGTTGATTTTAAACATTTTCGACCATTTTTGACATTTTCCCAAATTTACCGATCTTTTCCAAAACTTTCTGCGGGCTTTCAATGCACTATTCCTGGGTTGATTTTAAACATTTTTGACCATTTTTGACATTTTCCCAAATTTACCGATCTTTTCCAAAACTTTCTGCGGGCTTTCAATGCACTATTCCTGGGTTGATTTTAAACATTTTCGACCATTTTTGACATTTTCCCAAATTTACCGATCTTTTCCAAAACTTTCTGCGGGCTTTCAATGCACTATTCCTGGGTTGATTTTAAACATTTTCGACCATTTTTGACATTTTCCCAAATTTACCGATCTTTTCCAAAACTTTCTGCGGGCTTTCAATGCACTATTCCTGGGTTGATTTTAAACATTTTCGACCATTTTTGACATTTTCCCAAATTTACCGATCTTTTCCAAAACTTTCTGCGGGCTTTCAATGCACTATTCCTGGGTTGATTTTAAACATTTTTGACCATTTTTGACATTTTCCCAAATTTACCGATCTTTTCCAAAACTTTCTGCGGGCTTTCAATGCACTATTCCTGGGTTGATTTTAAACATTTTCGACCATTTTTGACATTTTCCCAAATTTACCGATCTTTTCCAAAACTTTCTGCGGGCTTTCAATGCACTATTCCTGGGTTGATTTTAAACATTTTTGACCATTTTTGACATTTTCCCAAATTTACCGATCTTTTCCAAAACTTTCTGCGGGCTTTCAATGCACTATTCCTGGGTTGATTTTAAACATTTTCGACCATTTTTGACATTTTCCCAAATTTACCGATCTTTTCCAAAACTTTCTGCGGGCTTTCAATGCACTATTCCTGGGTTGATTTTAAACATTTTCGACCATTTTTGACATTTTCCCAAATTTACCGATCTTTTCCAAAACTTTCTGCGGGCTTTCAATGCACTATTCCTGGGTTGATTTTAAACATTTTCGACCATTTTTGACATTTTCCCAAATTTACCGATCTTTTCCAAAACTTTCTGCGGGCTTTCAATGCACTATTCCTGGGTTGATTTTAAACATTTTTGACCATTTTTGACATTTTCCCAAATTTACCGATCTTTTCCAAAACTTTCTGCGGGCTTTCAATGCACTATTCCTGGGTTAATTTTAAACATTTTCGACCATTTTTGACATTTTCCCAAATTTACCGATCTTTTCCAAAACTTTCTGCGGGCTTTCAATGCACTATTCCTGGGTTGATTTTAAACATTTTCGACCATTTTTGACATTTTCCCAAATTTACCGATCTTTTCCAAAACTTTCTGCGGGCTTTCAATGCACTATTCCTGGGTTGATTTTAAACATTTTCGACCATTTTTGACATTTTCCCAAATTTACCGATCTTTTCCAAAACTTTCTGCGGGCTTTCAATGCACTATTCCTGGGTTGATTTTAAACATTTTCGACCATTTTTGACATTTTCCCAAATTTACCGATCTTTTCCAAAACTTTCTGCGGGCTTTCAATGCACTATTCCTGGGTTGATTTTAAACATTTTTGACCATTTTTGACATTTTCCCAAATTTACCGATCTTTTCCAAAACTTTCTGCGGGCTTTCAATGCACTATTCCTGGGTTGATTTTAAACATTTTCGACCATTTTTGACATTTTCCCAAATTTACCGATCTTTTCCAAAACTTTCTGCGGGCTTTCGATGCACTATTTCTGGGTTGATTTTAACCATTTTCGACCATTTTTAACATTTTTCCAACTTTTTCCACATGTTCCAATGTACGCACTGGGCCGCTATGGAACCCGCAGAACTCTGCCACACTGTGGACATTTTTTTTTACTGCAATTAGGGTCAAATTGCCGGGTCAAAAGTGTCATTTCTTCGGGTAAATCACCCTCCTGGGCCCGGTTTTAATGTTTAAAAAGGTCAAATATTTGTATTAAATATATAATATTTGTATTTGATCGATGAGTGCTGATTTAAAACCAATTTTAGTGCATTTTGGGCACTTTTGTGAATGGTCGTATGTCGTCGTATTTGGTCGCGCCGACGTTTATGGCTGTCTTTTACCCAGGAAAATCACCTCCAGTGCCCGATATTCATGTCTGCACTTTGCCTGGGTTGACCCCAACCCAACCCCTAACTCTAACCCAAACCCAAACCCAAACCCATCTGTGGAGCCCTGTACGCCGCCTAGAGCTAAATAACGTTTTAAAAATTAAAAAAAAAAAAAAAAAATTTCTACCCCTGGTAGACCCAAAAAAAATTTCTAGCGCTGGTAGACCCAGAAAAAATTTCTGCGGTCTTTCGAAGCACTATTCCTGGGTTAATTTTAAACATTTTCGACCATTTTTGACATTTTCCCAAATTTACCGATCTTTTCCAAAACTTTCTGCGGGCTTTCAATGCACTATTCCTGGGTTGATTTTAAACATTTTCGACCATTTTTGACATTTTCCCAAATTTACCGATCTTTTCCAAAACTTTCTGCGGGCTTTCGATGCACTATTTCTGGGTTGATTTTAACCATTTTCGACCATTTTTAACATTTTTCCAACTTTTTCCACATGTTCCAATGTACGCACTGGGCCGCTATGGAACCCGCAGAACTCTGCCACACTGTGGACATTTTTTTTTACTGCAATTAGGGTCAAATTGCCGGGTCAAAAGTGTCATTTCTTCGGGTAAATCACCCTCCTGGGCCCGGTTTTAATGTTTAAAAAGGTCAAATATTTGTATTAAATATATAATATTTGTATTTGATCGATGAGTGCTGATTTAAAACCAATTTTAGTGCATTTTGGGCACTTTTGAGAATGGTCGTATGTCGTCGTATTTGGTCGCGCCGACGTTTATGGCTGTCTTTTACCCAGGAAAATCACCTCCAGTGCCCGATATTCATGTCTGCACTTTGCCTGGGTTGACCCCAACCCAACCCCTAACTCTAACCCAAACCCAAACCCATCTGTGGAGCCCTGTACGCCGCCTAGAGCTAAATAACGTTTTAAAAATTAAAAAAAAAAAAAAAACAATTCTACCCCTGGTAGACCCAAAAAAAATTTCTAGCGCTGGTAGACCCAGAAAAAATTTCTGCGGGCTTTCGATGCACTATTCCTGGGTTAATTTTAAACATTTTCGACCATTTTTGACATTTTCCCAAATTTACCGATCTTTTCCAAAACTTTCTGCGGGCTTTCAATGCACTATTCCTGGGTTGATTTTAAACATTTTCGACCATTTTTGACATTTTCCCAAATTTACCGATCTTTTCCAAAACTTTCTGCGGGCTTTCAATGCACTATTCCTGGGTTGATTTTAAACATTTTCGACCATTTTTGACATTTTCCCAAATTTACCGATCTTTTCCAAAACTTTCTGCGGGCTTTCAATGCACTATTCCTGGGTTGATTTTAAACATTTTCGACCATTTTTGACATTTTCCCAAATTTACCGATCTTTTCCAAAACTTTCTGCGGGCTTTCAATGCACTATTCCTGGGTTGATTTTAAACATTTTTGACCATTTTTGACATTTTCCCAAATTTACCGATCTTTTCCAAAACTTTCTGCGGGCTTTCAATGCACTATTCCTGGGTTGATTTTAAACATTTTCGACCATTTTTGACATTTTCCCAAATTTACCGATCTTTTCCAAAACTTTCTGCGGGCTTTCGATGCACTATTTCTGGGTTGATTTTAACCATTTTCGACCATTTTTAACATTTTTCCAACTTTTTCCACATGTTCCAATGTACGCACTGGGCCGCTATGGAACCCGCAGAACTCTGCCACACTGTGGACATTTTTTTTTACTGCAATTAGGGTCAAATTGCCGGGTCAAAAGTGTCATTTCTTCGGGTAAATCACCCTCCTGGGCCCGGTTTTAATGTTTAAAAAGGTCAAATATTTGTATTAAATATATAATATTTGTATTTGATCGATGAGTGCTGATTTAAAACCAATTTTAGTGCATTTTGGGCACTTTTGTGAATGGTCGTATGTCGTCGTATTTGGTCGCGCCGACGTTTATGGCTGTCTTTTACCCAGGAAAATCACCTCCAGTGCCCGATATTCATGTCTGCACTTTGCCTGGGTTGACCCCAACCCAACCCCTAACTCTAACCCAAACCCAAACCCAAACCCATCTGTGGAGCCCTGTACGCCGCCTAGAGCTAAATAACGTTTTAAAAATTAAAAAAAAAAAAAAAAAATTTCTACCCCTGGTAGACCCAAAAAAAATTTCTAGCGCTGGTAGACCCAGAAAAAATTTCTGCGGTCTTTCGAAGCACTATTCCTGGGTTAATTTTAAACATTTTCGACCATTTTTGACATTTTCCCAAATTTACCGATCTTTTCCAAAACTTTCTGCGGGCTTTCAATGCACTATTCCTGGGTTGATTTTAAACATTTTCGACCATTTTTGACATTTTCCCAAATTTACCGATCTTTTCCAAAACTTTCTGCGGGCTTTCAATGCACTATTCCTGGGTTGATTTTAAACATTTTCGACCATTTTTGACATTTTCCCAAATTTACCGATCTTTTCCAAAACTTTCTGCGGGCTTTCAATGCACTATTTCTGGGTTGATTTTAACCATTTTCGACCATGTTTAACATTTTTCCAACTTTTTCCACATGTTCCAATGTACGCACTGGGCCGCTATGGAACCCGCAGAACTCTGCCACACTGTGGACATTTTTTTTTACTGCAATTAGGGTCAAATTGCCGGGTCAAAAGTGTCATTTCTTCGGGTAAATCACCCTCCTGGGCCCGGTTTTAATGTTTAAAAAGGTCAAATATTTGTATTAAATATATAATATTTGTATTTGATCGATGAGTGCTGATTTAAAACCAATTTTAGTGCATTTTGGGCACTTTTGTGAATGGTCGTATGTCGTCGTATTTGGTCGCGCCGACGTTTATGGCTGTCTTTTACCCAGGAAAATCACCTCCAGTGCCCGATATTCATGTCTGCACTTTGCCTGGGTTGACCCCAACCCAACCCCTAACTCTAACCCAAACCCAAACCCAAACCCATCTGTGGAGCCCTGTACGCCGCCTAGAGCTAAATAACGTTTTAAAAATTAAAAAAAAAAAAAAAAAAAATTCTACCCCTGGTAGACCCAAAAAAAATTTCTAGCGCTGGTAGACCCAGAAAAAATTTCTGCGGTCTTTCGATGCACTATTCCTGGGTTAATTTTAAACATTTTCGACCATTTTTGACATTTTCCCAAATTTACCGATCTTTTCCAAAACTTTCTGCGGGCTTTCAATGCACTATTCCTGGGTTGATTTTAAACATTTTCGACCATTTTTGACATTTTCCCAAATTTACCGATCTTTTCCAAAACTTTCTGCGGGCTTTCAATGCACTATTCCTGGGTTGATTTTAAACATTTTCGACCATTTTTGACATTTTCCCAAATTTACCGATCTTTTCCAAAACTTTCTGCGGGCTTTCAATGCACTATTCCTGGGTTGATTTTAAACATTTTCGACCATTTTTGACATTTTCCCAAATTTACCGATCTTTTCCAAAACTTTCTGCGGGCTTTCAATGCACTATTCCTGGGTTGATTTTAAACATTTTCGACCATTTTTGACATTTTCCCAAATTTACCGATCTTTTCCAAAACTTTCTGCGGGCTTTCAATGCACTATTCCTGGGTTGATTTTAAACATTTTCGACCATTTTTGACATTTTCCCAAATTTACCGATCTTTTCCAAAACTTTCTGCGGGCTTTCAATGCACTATTCCTGGGTTGATTTTAAACATTTTTGACCATTTTTGACATTTTCCCAAATTTACCGATCTTTTCCAAAACTTTCTGCGGGCTTTCAATGCACTATTCCTGGGTTGATTTTAAACATTTTCGACCATTTTTGACATTTTCCCAAATTTACCGATCTTTTCCAAAACTTTCTGCGGGCTTTCAATGCACTATTCCTGGGTTGATTTTAAACATTTTCGACCATTTTTGACATTTTCCCAAATTTACCGATCTTTTCCAAAACTTTCTGCGGGCTTTCAATGCACTATTCCTGGGTTGATTTTAAACATTTTTGACCATTTTTGACATTTTCCCAAATTTACCGATCTTTTCCAAAACTTTCTGCGGGCTTTCAATGCACTATTCCTGGGTTGATTTTAAACATTTTCGACCATTTTTGACATTTTCCCAAATTTACCGATCTTTTCCAAAACTTTCTGCGGGCTTTCAATGCACTATTCCTGGGTTGATTTTAAACATTTTTGACCATTTTTGACATTTTCCCAAATTTACCGATCTTTTCCAAAACTTTCTGCGGGCTTTCAATGCACTATTCCTGGGTTGATTTTAAACATTTTCGACCATTTTTGACATTTTCCCAAATTTACCGATCTTTTCCAAAACTTTCTGCGGGCTTTCAATGCACTATTCCTGGGTTGATTTTAAACATTTTCGACCATTTTTGACATTTTCCCAAATTTACCGATCTTTTCCAAAACTTTCTGCGGGCTTTCAATGCACTATTCCTGGGTTGATTTTAAACATTTTCGACCATTTTTGACATTTTCCCAAATTTACCGATCTTTTCCAAAACTTTCTGCGGGCTTTCAATGCACTATTCCTGGGTTGATTTTAAACATTTTTGACCATTTTTGACATTTTCCCAAATTTACCGATCTTTTCCAAAACTTTCTGCGGGCTTTCAATGCACTATTCCTGGGTTGATTTTAAACATTTTCGACCATTTTTGACATTTTCCCAAATTTACCGATCTTTTCCAAAACTTTCTGCGGGCTTTCAATGCACTATTCCTGGGTTGATTTTAAACATTTTCGACCATTTTTGACATTTTCCCAAATTTACCGATCTTTTCCAAAACTTTCTGCGGGCTTTCAATGCACTATTCCTGGGTTGATTTTAAACATTTTCGACCATTTTTGACATTTTCCCAAATTTACCGATCTTTTCCAAAACTTTCTGCGGGCTTTCAATGCACTATTCCTGGGTTGATTTTAAACATTTTTGACCATTTTTGACATTTTCCCAAATTTACCGATCTTTTCCAAAACTTTCTGCGGGCTTTCAATGCACTATTCCTGGGTTGATTTTAAACATTTTCGACCATTTTTGACATTTTCCCAAATTTACCGATCTTTTCCAAAACTTTCTGCGGGCTTTCAATGCACTATTCCTGGGTTGATTTTAAACATTTTCGACCATTTTTGACATTTTCCCAAATTTACCGATCTTTTCCAAAACTTTCTGCGGGCTTTCAATGCACTATTCCTGGGTTGATTTTAAACATTTTTGACCATTTTTGACATTTTCCCAAATTTACCGATCTTTTCCAAATCTTTCTGCGGGCTTTCAATGCACTATTCCTGGGTTGATTTTAAACATTTTCGACCATTTTTGACATTTTCCCAAATTTACCGATCTTTTCCAAAACTTTCTGCGGGCTTTCAATGCACTATTCCTGGGTTGATTTTAAACATTTTCGACCATTTTTGACATTTTCCCAAATTTACCGATCTTTTCCAAAACTTTCTGCGGGCTTTCAATGCACTATTCCTGGGTTGATTTTAAACATTTTCGACCATTTTTGACATTTTCCCAAATTTACCGATCTTTTCCAAAACTTTCTGCGGGCTTTCAATGCACTATTCCTGGGTTGATTTTAAACATTTTTGACCATTTTTGACATTTTCCCAAATTTACCGATCTTTTCCAAAACTTTCTGCGGGCTTTCAATGCACTATTCCTGGGTTGATTTTAAACATTTTCGACCATTTTTGACATTTTCCCAAATTTACCGATCTTTTCCAAAACTTTCTGCGGGCTTTCAATGCACTATTCCTGGGTTGATTTTAAACATTTTTGACCATTTTTGACATTTTCCCAAATTTACCGATCTTTTCCAAAACTTTCTGCGGGCTTTCAATGCACTATTCCTGGGTTGATTTTAAACATTTTCGACCATTTTTGACATTTTCCCAAATTTACCGATCTTTTCCAAAACTTTCTGCGGGCTTTCAATGCACTATTCCTGGGTTGATTTTAAACATTTTCGACCATTTTTGACATTTTCCCAAATTTACCGATCTTTTCCAAAACTTTCTGCGGGCTTTCAATGCACTATTCCTGGGTTGATTTTAAACATTTTCGACCATTTTTGACATTTTCCCAAATTTACCGATCTTTTCCAAAACTTTCTGCGGGCTTTCAATGCACTATTCCTGGGTTGATTTTAAACATTTTTGACCATTTTTGACATTTTCCCAAATTTACCGATCTTTTCCAAAACTTTCTGCGGGCTTTCAATGCACTATTCCTGGGTTGATTTTAAACATTTTCGACCATTTTTGACATTTTCCCAAATTTACCGATCTTTTCCAAAACTTTCTGCGGGCTTTCAATGCACTATTCCTGGGTTGATTTTAAACATTTTTGACCATTTTTGACATTTTCCCAAATTTACCGATCTTTTCCAAAACTTTCTGCGGGCTTTCAATGCACTATTCCTGGGTTGATTTTAAACATTTTCGACCATTTTTGACATTTTCCCAAATTTACCGATCTTTTCCAAAACTTTCTGCGGGCTTTCAATGCACTATTCCTGGGTTGATTTTAAACATTTTCGACCATTTTTGACATTTTCCCAAATTTACCGATCTTTTCCAAAACTTTCTGCGGGCTTTCAATGCACTATTCCTGGGTTGATTTTAAACATTTTCGACCATTTTTGACATTTTCCCAAATTTACCGATCTTTTCCAAAAC
Organism: Stigmatopora argus; assembly: GCF_051989625.1. Classification (NCBI taxonomy): domain Eukaryota; kingdom Metazoa; phylum Chordata; class Actinopteri; order Syngnathiformes; family Syngnathidae; genus Stigmatopora; species Stigmatopora argus. The sequence continues at coordinate 293,068 of NW_027520056.1, forward strand.
TTTCTGCGGGCTTTCAATGCACTATTCCTGGGTTGATTTTAAACATTTTCGACCATTTTTGACATTTTCCCAAATTTACCGATCTTTTCCAAAACTTTCTGCGGGCTTTCAATGCACTATTCCTGGGTTGATTTTAAACATTTTTGACCATTTTTGACATTTTCCCAAATTTACCGATCTTTTCCAAAACTTTCTGCGGGCTTTCAATGCACTATTCCTGGGTTGATTTTAAACATTTTCGACCATTTTTGACATTTTCCCAAATTTACCGATCTTTTCCAAAACTTTCTGCGGGCTTTCAATGCACTATTCCTGGGTTGATTTTAAACATTTTCGACCATTTTTGACATTTTCCCAAATTTACCGATCTTTTCCAAAACTTTCTGCGGGCTTTCAATGCACTATTCCTGGGTTGATTTTAAACATTTTTGACCATTTTTGACATTTTCCCAAATTTACCGATCTTTTCCAAATCTTTCTGCGGGCTTTCAATGCACTATTCCTGGGTTGATTTTAAACATTTTCGACCATTTTTGACATTTTCCCAAATTTACCGATCTTTTCCAAAACTTTCTGCGGGCTTTCAATGCACTATTCCTGGGTTGATTTTAAACATTTTCGACCATTTTTGACATTTTCCCAAATTTACCGATCTTTTCCAAAACTTTCTGCGGGCTTTCAATGCACTATTCCTGGGTTGATTTTAAACATTTTCGACCATTTTTGACATTTTCCCAAATTTACCGATCTTTTCCAAAACTTTCTGCGGGCTTTCAATGCACTATTCCTGGGTTGATTTTAAACATTTTTGACCATTTTTGACATTTTCCCAAATTTACCGATCTTTTCCAAAACTTTCTGCGGGCTTTCAATGCACTATTCCTGGGTTGATTTTAAACATTTTCGACCATTTTTGACATTTTCCCAAATTTACCGATCTTTTCCAAAACTTTCTGCGGGCTTTCAATGCACTATTCCTGGGTTGATTTTAAACATTTTTGACCATTTTTGACATTTTCCCAAATTTACCGATCTTTTCCAAAACTTTCTGCGGGCTTTCAATGCACTATTCCTGGGTTGATTTTAAACATTTTCGACCATTTTTGACATTTTCCCAAATTTACCGATCTTTTCCAAAACTTTCTGCGGGCTTTCAATGCACTATTCCTGGGTTGATTTTAAACATTTTCGACCATTTTTGACATTTTCCCAAATTTACCGATCTTTTCCAAAACTTTCTGCGGGCTTTCAATGCACTATTCCTGGGTTGATTTTAAACATTTTCGACCATTTTTGACATTTTCCCAAATTTACCGATCTTTTCCAAAACTTTCTGCGGGCTTTCAATGCACTATTCCTGGGTTGATTTTAAACATTTTTGACCATTTTTGACATTTTCCCAAATTTACCGATCTTTTCCAAAACTTTCTGCGGGCTTTCAATGCACTATTCCTGGGTTGATTTTAAACATTTTCGACCATTTTTGACATTTTCCCAAATTTACCGATCTTTTCCAAAACTTTCTGCGGGCTTTCAATGCACTATTCCTGGGTTGATTTTAAACATTTTTGACCATTTTTGACATTTTCCCAAATTTACCGATCTTTTCCAAAACTTTCTGCGGGCTTTCAATGCACTATTTCTGGGTTGATTTTAAACATTTTCGACCATTTTTAACATTTTTCCAACTTTTTCCACATGTTCCAATGTACGCACTGGGCCGCTATGGAACCCGCAGAACTCTGCCACACTGTGGACATTTTTTTTTTACTGCAATTAGGGTCAAATTGCCGGGTCAAAAGTGTCATTTCTTCGGGTAAATCACCCTCCTGGGCCCGGTTTTAATGTTTAAAAAGGTCAAATATTTGTATTAAATATATAATATTTGTATTTGATCGATGAGTGCTGATTTAAAACCAATTTTAGTGCATTTTGGGCACTTTTGAGAATGGTCGTATGTCGTCGTATTTGGTCGCGCCGACGTTTATGGCTGTCTTTTACCCAGGAAAATCACCTCCAGTGCCCGATATTCATGTCTGCACTTTGCCTGGGTTGACCCCAACCCAACCCCTAACTCTAACCCAAACCCAAACACATCTGTGGAGCCCTGTACGCCGCCTAGAGCTAAATAACGTTTTAAAAATTAAAAAAAAAAAAAAAAAAATTCTACCCCTGGTAGACCCAAAAAAAATTTCTAGCGCTGGTAGACCCAGAAAAAATTTCTGCGGTCTTTCGATGCACTATTCCTGGGTTAATTTTAAACATTTTCGACCATTTTTGACATTTTCCCAAATTTACCGATCTTTTCCAAAACTTTTTGCGGGCTTTCAATGCACTATTCCTGGGTTGATTTTAAACATTTTCGACCATTTTTGACATTTTCCCAAATTTACCGATCTTTTCCAAAACTTTCTGCGGGCTTTCAATGCACTATTCCTGGGTTGATTTTAAACATTTTTGACCATTTTTGACATTTTCCCAAATTTACCGATCTTTTCCAAAACTTTCTGCGGGCTTTCAATGCACTATTCCTGGGTTGATTTTAAACATTTTCGACCATTTTTGACATTTTCCCAAATTTACCGATCTTTTCCAAAACTTTCTGCGGGCTTTCAATGCACTATTCCTGGGTTGATTTTAAACATTTTCGACCATTTTTGACATTTTCCCAAATTTACCGATCTTTTCCAAAACTTTCTGCGGGCTTTCAATGCACTATTCCTGGGTTGATTTTAAACATTTTCGACCATTTTTGACATTTTCCCAAATTTACCGATCTTTTCCAAAACTTTCTGCGGGCTTTCAATGCACTATTTCTGGGTTGATTTTAACCATTTTCGACCATTTTTAACATTTTTCCAACTTTTTCCACATGTTCCAATGTACGCACTGGGCCGCTATGGAACCCGCAGAACTCTGCCACACTGTGGACATTTTTTTTACTGCAATTAGGGTCAAATTGCCGGGTCAAAAGTGTCATTTCTTCGGGTAAATCACCCTCCTGGGCCCGGTTTTAATGTTTAAAAAGGTCAAATATTTGTATTAAATATATAATATTTGTATTTGATCGATGAGTGCTGATTTAAAACCAATTTTAGTGCATTTTGGGCACTTTTGAGAATGGTCGTATGTCGTCGTATTTGGTCGCGCCGACGTTTATGGCTGTCTTTTACCCAGGAAAATCACCTCCAGTGCCCGATATTCATGTCTGCACTTTGCCTGGGTTGACCCCAACCCAACCCCTAACTCTAACCCAAACCCAAACCCAAACCCATCTGTGGAGCCCTGTACGCCGCCTAGAGCTAAATAACGTTTTAAAAATTAAAAAAAAAAAAAAAAAAATTTCTACCCCTGGTAGACCCAAAAAAAATTTCTAGCGCTGGTAGACCCAGAAAAAAATTCTGCGGCCTTTCAATGCACTATTCCTGGGTTGATTTTAAACATTTTCGACCATTTTTGACATTTTCCCAAATTTACCGATCTTTTCCAAAACTTTCTGCGGGCTTTCAATGCACTATTCCTGGGTTGATTTTAAACATTTTCGACCATTTTTGACATTTTCCCAAATTTACCGATCTTTTCCAAAACTTTCTGCGGGCTTTCAATGCACTATTCCTGGGTTGATTTTAAACATTTTTGACCATTTTTGACATTTTCCCAAATTTACCGATCTTTTCCAAAACTTTCTGCGGGCTTTCAATGCACTATTCCTGGGTTGATTTTAAACATTTTCGACCATTTTTGACATTTTCCCAAATTTACCGATCTTTTCCAAAACTTTCTGCGGGCTTTCAATGCACTATTCCTGGGTTGATTTTAAACATTTTGGACCATTTTTGACATTTTCCCAAATTTACCGATCTTTTCCAAAACTTTCTGCGGGCTTTCAATGCACTATTTCTGGGTTGATTTTAACCATTTTCGACCATTTTTAACATTTTTCCAACTTTTTCCACATGTTCCAATGTACGCACTGGGCCGCTATGGAACCCGCAGAACTCTGCCACACTGTGGACATTTTTTTTTACTGCAATTAGGGTCAAATTGCCGGGTCAAAAGTGTCATTTCTTCGGGTAAATCACCCTCCTGGGCCCGGTTTTAATGTTTAAAAAGGTCAAATATTTGTATTAAATATATAATATTTGTATTTGATCGATGAGTGCTGATTTAAAACCAATTTTAGTGCATTTTGGGCACTTTTGAGAATGGTCGTATGTCGTCGTATTTGGTCGCGCCGACGTTTATGGCTGTCTTTTACCCAGGAAAATCACCTCCAGTGCCCGATATTCATGTCTGCACTTTGCCTGGGTTGACCCCAACCCAACCCCTAACTCTAACCCAAACCCAAACACATCTGTGGAGCCCTGTACGCCGCCTAGAGCTAAATAACGTTTTAAAAATTAAAAAAATAAAATAAAAAATTCTACCCCTGGTAGACCCAAAAAAAATTTCTAGCGCTGGTAGACCCAGAAAAAATTTCTGCGGTCTTTCGATGCACTATTCCTGGGTTAATTTTAAACATTTTCGACCATTTTTGACATTTTCCCAAATTTACCGATCTTTTCCAAAACTTTCTGCGGGCTTTCAATGCACTATTCCTGGGTTGATTTTAAACATTTTCGACCATTTTTGACATTTTCCCAAATTTACCGATCTTTTCCAAAACTTTCTGCGGGCTTTCAATGCACTATTCCTGGGTTGATTTTAAACATTTTTGACCATTTTTGACATTTTCCCAAATTTACCGATCTTTTCCAAAACTTTCTGCGGGCTTTCAATGCACTATTCCTGGGTTGATTTTAAACATTTTCGACCATTTTTGACATTTTCCCAAATTTACCGATCTTTTCCAAAACTTTCTGCGGGCTTTCAATGCACTATTCCTGGGTTGATTTTAAACATTTTCGACCATTTTTGACATTTTCCCAAATTTACCGATCTTTTCCAAAACTTTCTGCGGGCTTTCAATGCACTATTTCTGGGTTGATTTTAACCATTTTCGACCATTTTTAACATTTTTCCAACTTTTTCCACATGTTCCAATGTACGCACTGGGCCGCTATGGAACCCGCAGAACTCTGCCACACTGTGGACATTTTTTTTTACTGCAATTAGGGTCAAATTGCCGGGTCAAAAGTGTCATTTCTTCGGGTAAATCACCCTCCTGGGCCCGGTTTTAATGTTTAAAAAGGTCAAATATTTGTATTAAATATATAATATTTGTATTTGATCGATGAGTGCTGATTTAAAACCAATTTTAGTGCATTTTGGGCACTTTTGAGAATGGTCGTATGTCGTCGTATTTGGTCGCGCCGACGTTTATGGCTGTCTTTTACCCAGGAAAATCACCTCCAGTGCCCGATATTCATGTCTGCACTTTGCCTGGGTTGACCCCAACCCAACCCCTAACTCTAACCCAAACCCAAACACATCTGTGGAGCCCTGTACGCCGCCTAGAGCTAAATAACGTTTTAAAAATTAAAAAAAAAAAAAAAAAAATTCTACCCCTGGTAGACCCAAAAAAAATTTCTAGCGCTGGTAGACCCAGAAAAAATTTCTGCGGTCTTTCGATGCACTATTCCTGGGTTAATTTTAAACATTTTCGACCATTTTTGACATTTTCCCAAATTTACCGATCTTTTCCAAAACTTTCTGCGGGCTTTCAATGCACTATTCCTGGGTTGATTTTAAACATTTTCGACCATTTTTGACATTTTCCCAAATTTACCGATCTTTTCCAAAACTTTCTGCGGGCTTTCAATGCACTATTCCTGGGTTGATTTTAAACATTTTTGACCATTTTTGACATTTTCCCAAATTTACCGATCTTTTCCAAAACTTTCTGCGGGCTTTCAATGCACTATTCCTGGGTTGATTTTAAACATTTTCGACCATTTTTGACATTTTCCCAAATTTACCGATCTTTTCCAAAACTTTCTGCGGGCTTTCAATGCACTATTCCTGGGTTGATTTTAAACATTTTTGACCATTTTTGACATTTTCCCAAATTTACCGATCTTTTCCAAAACTTTCTGCGGGCTTTCAATGCACTATTCCTGGGTTGATTTTAAACATTTTCGACCATTTTTGACATTTTCCCAAATTTACCGATCTTTTCCAAAACTTTCTGCGGGCTTTCAATGCACTATTCCTGGGTTGATTTTAAACATTTTGGACCATTTTTGACATTTTCCCAAATTTACCGATCTTTTCCAAAACTTTCTGCGGGCTTTCAATGCACTATTTCTGGGTTGATTTTAACCATTTTCGACCATTTTTAACATTTTTCCAACTTTTTCCACATGTTCCAATGTACGCACTGGGCCGCTATGGAACCCGCAGAACTCTGCCACACTGTGGACATTTTTTTTTACTGCAATTAGGGTCAAATTGCCGGGTCAAAAGTGTCATTTCTTCGGGTAAATCACCCTCCTGGGCCCGGTTTTAATGTTTAAAAAGGTCAAATATTTGTATTAAATATATAATATTTGTATTTGATCGATGAGTGCTGATTTAAAACCAATTTTAGTGCATTTTGGGCACTTTTGAGAATGGTCGTATGTCGTCGTATTTGGTCGCGCCGACGTTTATGGCTGTCTTTTACCCAGGAAAATCACCTCCAGTGCCCGATATTCATGTCTGCACTTTGCCTGGGTTGACCCCAACCCAACCCCTAACTCTAACCCAAACCCAAACACATCTGTGGAGCCCTGTACGCCGCCTAGAGCTAAATAACGTTTTAAAAATTAAAAAAATAAAATAAAAAATTCTACCCCTGGTAGACCCAAAAAAAATTTCTAGCGCTGGTAGACCCAGAAAAAATTTCTGCGGTCTTTCGATGCACTATTCCTGGGTTAATTTTAAACATTTTCGACCATTTTTGACATTTTCCCAAATTTACCGATCTTTTCCAAAACTTTCTGCGGGCTTTCA